>NC_092708.1:248001393-248268893 GCF_047496885.1 Scyliorhinus torazame
TGGCCCTGGTTCACTGTCCATCTGGAGTTTGCACATTCTCCCCATGCTGTGGGGGGGGGGGGGGGGGGGGTCCCACCCCCACAACCCAAAAGATGCACAGGTTAGGTGGATTGGCCATGCTAAATTTCCCCTTAATTGAAAAAAAAAAATAATTGGATACTCTAAATTTATAAAAAAATTAGAATAATTTTCGTCGTTTTAGAATGTTGTGGATTGTCACAGCTACTGTGGTGCAATTTGTCACCGCTGTCAAAATATGAGCAGAGTTTTTGGAACAGGTTGTTGGATGTGGATTTGTTTGAAGCCTCCACAGTGAGATGGAAACCCTTGATAGAAAATGTTTATTTTTTAGTTACTCTACCTCAACCAGGCAGGGAAAAGCTTCAAGGAAGAAATCCATAATTGTAATAATGTTGAGTTAACACCATATGGAAGAGGTATGTGCTCCACTGAATTCCCCCTTCACCTGTTACATGTTGTTCAGGAGTTTTTGGATTGCGTTCTGCAACTCTTTATGCAAAATCTTGTGGAACCAATCAGTAGCCTTTTATTTTTGATATATATTATTTTGCCAATTGTTTCATGTCCTTTACCCTTTTTAAAGCTGGAAAAACACTTGCAGGTATTTAGATGGTATAAATCTGATTCTCTTGTGGGTTGGTTTTGGGAATTGACCTGGGTTTATGGACTCAAACAGCTGGACTTCAAATCAGAATTTTCCAGGTTAATCTATTCTAATCAAATTTCCAGCAATTGGTTGTCCCTTTTGTTGTTCTTCACCCACTCAAGTCCTGCACTGCCATCAAAATAAAATCTTTTGGAGGTGCTGTGAGTGCAAGATGCGATCTCTTTACAGTCACCCTTCCTTTCTTTCCCTTTTTAGCACAGTGGGCTAAACAGCTGGCTTGTAATGCAGAACAAGGCCAGCAGTGTGGGTTCAATTCCCATACTGGCCTACCCAAACAGGCGCCGGAATGTGGCGACTAGGGGCTTTTCACAGTAACTTCATTTGAAGCCTACTTCTGACAATAAGCTATTATTATTATTATTATTATTATTATGCTCTTTTTAACCTTGGTCTATTTGCTCTGTTTAGGTCACCTTTGCTCATGAGTCGCCAGGTATCTTTATGATACCGCCACGTGGTTCAAGTTCAGGTTATGATTAATAACACAGCATACCGCTTAGTAAGGATTAAAACAACGGTCATTTATTATATACAACAAGCAATATTAATACCCTAATACTACTATTTATATAATAAACCTATCACTACTGGCCAATACTTAACTTAGGAAGAGCCCACCAGGTCAGGGAAACGAATGGCTTGTCCAATCAAATCTGGCCTGCGGGATTCAAAAGGCTGCTACAGGTCGGTGGCTAGGTGTCTCTACCGGATAGCGATCGTTGGATTCAAACTCACTATACACGGTGGCTGGTCTTGCGAAGGTCTCGAGCAGGCGAAGATGAGAGAGAGAGAGATCTGAACTTGGACCTTCACTTTTATAGGGCCCAGGGGCTTCCCGCCTCCCGGGGCGGCCCTTGACCCTGAGTCCCAAGTGATTGGATTCTGTCCCCAATCTCTGGGGTCGATGTGTCCAATGGTGAGGCGATTCCTCGATCGGGGGGTGGTTGCTCACATGTCTTTGTTTCGGCCACTGCAGGCGCCGACAGGTCTGGCCCGGTATTCAATTGCTAATATGTTGCAATTGTTCCCGGGGATAGCCGATTTAACTGTGGATGTCTGAGTAGATTAGGTGTAAACAGTCCTGAATGCAACTGCGGATACCTGGGTTGATGGGCTGTTGATAGCCCTGAGTATCGATCTGGGCTACGTTCCCAGAGCTGAATATGCAAACCTGTCTGCAGCTGCCTGCTTGTGTCTTCTTGGCTGCTTTTCCCAGCAGTCTTTCGGGTTAGCCGTTTTAAACTGGGTTTTGGCCAGATTAATCGGAACGCAGCCATTTTACATGGCTACACTGTGAAATTAATGAATTATGCATTACTTGTGTCTCTTTTTGTAAACATAATGCAACACGGATTATAATCACAATATAACAGCCATTTAATTTGTTGAACCCGTATTCAGCAGAAAAATTACTATTGTGTGTCAAATTCATATGTAGCTGTTGGAGACATTTTGATTTTTAAAAAAAAAACACCGTGCAACAAGGAACATGTCTGATAGTGGCAGGGAGCGGAGCAGCAACATTGGGAAGATTTGACCATTTTCATTTCATATAAAATATTTTAATAGTTTAGATTATCTAAAAATATATATTTTTAGAAACTCTTGTTTATGTCTGTGGTTTAAGATTGCATAAAGAAAACTACTACTTCTTCATTGGTCTGCGACACAAATAATTTTGTTGCATTATAAACAAGTCAGCAGAATGTTGAACATTTGCTAACTGTAGCAGTTTATAACAAGCTTCAGGTTTTGAATGGGTAAGAATAGATTTTATGGAAATATTTAACCGTGTAGGGTTTGAAGCCTTCACCTGGTTTTTCCAATTGTAGAAATTAATGGTTGTATGGTTACACAGATGTTCACTCAGTTCTCTGATGCATATTCATGTATTTTGTTGTTGAGACGTAACAAGCTCTGTGCTAGACGACTGAGATTCAGAGATAGTGGGCGCGATCTAATGGAAACGTTTCTTAAGTGTCATATGCGGTGGGTTTTACATAGATACATCGAAGATAGGAGCAGGAGGAGGCCTTTTGGCCCTTCGAGCCTGCTCCGCCATTTATCATGATCATGGCTGATCATCCAACTCAATAGCCTAATCCTGCTTTCTCCCAATAGCCTTTGATTCCATTCTCCCCAAGTGCTATATCTAGCCGCTCACATTCAATGTTTTAGCATTAACTACTTCCTAATTCCATAGGCTCACCACTCTTTGGGTGAAGAAATGTCACCTCATCTCTGTCCGAAATGGTTTACCCTGAATCCTCAGACTGTGACCCCTGGTTCTGGACACACCCATCATTGGTAACATCTTCCCTGCATCTACCCTGTCTAGTCCTGTTAGAATTTTAAAAGTCTCTGAGATCCCCCCTCATTCTTCCAGCGAGAACAATCCTAACCTGGTCAATCTCCTCATATGACAGTCCCGCCATCCCTGGAATCAGTCTGGTAAACCTTCGCTGCACTCCATCAAGAGCAAGAACATCCTTCCTCAGAGAAGGAGACCAAAACTGCACACAACACTCCAGGTGTGGCCTCACCAAGGCCCTGTATAATTGCAGCAACACATCCCTGCTTCTGTACTCGAAACCTCTCATAACATACCATTAGCCTTCTTTACCGCCTGCTGCACCTGCATGCTTACCTTCAGCGACTGGTGCACAAGGACACCCAGGTCCCGCTGCACACTCCCCTCTCCCAATTTACAACCATTCAGTTAGTAATCTGCCTTCCTGTTTTTGCTTCCAAAGTGAATAACCTCCCACTTCTTCAAATTATACTGCATCTGCCATTGATTTGCCCACTCGCCCAACCTGTCCAGTTCATGCAGCAGGATCCCTGCATCCTCGTCACAGTTCATCCTCCCACCCAACTTGGTATCATCTGCAAATTTTGAGATGTTACATTTTGTTCCCTCATCCAAATCATTAATATATATTGTGAATAGCTGGGGTCCCTGTGGCACCCCTCTAGTTACTGTATGCCAATTTGAAAGGGACCCATTAATTCTACTCTGTTTCCTCTCTGCCAACCAATTTTCTATCCATCTCAATGCACTTCCCTAATCCCATGCACTTTAGTTTTGCACAATAATCTCTTGTGCGGGACCTTGTCAAATGCCTTCTGAAAGTCCAAATATACCACATCGACTGGCTCCCCCTTGTCAACTGTACTGGTTACATCTTCAAAGAATTCCAACAGATTTATCAAGCATGATATCCCCTTCATAAATCCATGCTGACTCTGACTAATCCTGCCACTGCTTTCGAAATGTTCCGCTACAAAGTCCTTGATAATGGATTCAAGAATTTTCCCCACTACTGATGTTAGTGTTCTATAATTCCCTGCTTTCTCTACCTCCCTTTTTGAATATTGGAGTGACGTGAGCTACCCTTCAATTTGCAGGGACTGTTCCAGAGTCTATAGAATCCCGGAAGATGACCACCAATGCATCCACTATTTCAGAGCACCTCCTTAAGCACTCTGGGATTCAGATTCTCAGGCCCTGGGGATTTATCAGCCTTCACTCTCATCAATTTTCCCAGTACCATTTCTCTACTAATGTTGATCTCCCTCAGTTTTTCCCTCTAACTACACCTTTCATTCTCCAAATTTCTGGGAACTGATTTGTGTCCTTTTTTATGAAGACAGAACCAAAGTATGTATTCAATTGCTCAGCCATTTCTTTGTCCCTTACGCATTCCCCTGTTTCTGTCTGCAGGGGGCCTACATTTGTCTTTATCAATCTCTTTCTCTTCACACATCTATAGAAACTCTTTATGTTCCCTGCAAGTTTACTTTCGTAATGTATTTTCCCCTTTTAAAAAATAAATTTAGAGTACCCAATTCATTTTTCCAATTAAGGGGCCAATTTAGTGTGGCCAATCCACCTACCCTGCACATCTTTGGGCTGTGGGGGCAAAACCCACGCAAACACGTGGAGAATGTGCAAACTCCATACGGATAGTGACCCAGAGCCGGGATTGAACTTGGGACCTCGGTGCCGTGAGGCAGCAGGGCTAACCCACTGCGCCAACGTGCTGCACTGTATTTTCACCTTCTTAACCAATCCCTTCATCCTTCTTTGCTGAATTCTAAACTGCTCCCAATCCTCAGATCTATTTTTTCTCTTGGCCAATCTGTATGCTTCTTCCTCGGATCGGATGCTATTTCTAATTTCCTTTATAAGCCAGTGATTGGCCCTCTTACCTATCTTGCTTTTGTGCCAGTCAGGAATAAACAGTTGCTGTGGTTTCCCCATGCGTTCCTTGAATGTTTGCCATTGCCTAGCCACTGTCATCCCTTTAAGTAACTCCCCCCAATCTATCAAGGCCAACTCGCGCCTCACATCTTCATATTTTCCTTTATTAAGATTCAGCACCCTAGTCTCTGAATCAACTACTTCACTCTCCGCTATCGTGTTATGGTCGCTCATCCCCAAGGCGTCTCACACAGCAAGCTTGGCAGTGATTCCCTTCTCATTACACCGTACCCAGTCTAAGATTGCCTGCACCCTAGTTGGTTCCTCCACATATTGGTGAAGTAAACCATCCCGTATACACTCCAGGAATTCCTCCTCTACGGCATTGTGGCTAATTTGATTTGTCCAATCTATGTGAAGTTTAAAATCACCCATGATCATTGATATTCCCTTATTACGTGCATCTCTAATTTCATGCCATTCCCGACATCACTGCCGTTTGGGGGTCTATATATGACACCCACTAATGTTTTTTGCCACTTGGTATTTCTCAACTATACCCATACAGATTCTACATTGTCAGAGCTAATATCTTTTCTCACTATTGAATTAATTTCCTCTTTAACCAGCAGTGCCACGCCACCACCTTTTCTTTCATGTCTGTCCTTCCTAAATACTGAAAACCCTGGGACATTCAGTTCCCATCCCTGGTCACCCTGCAGCCATGTCTCCGTAATCCCAATTATATCATACCCATTTATATCCATCTGCGCGATTAGTTCATCCACTTTATTGCAAATGCTCCATGCATTATGGCACAGGGCCTTTAAGTTTGTCTTTTTCACATTGTTTGTCTTGCTCCCAATATTTTTCTCTTTTGCCCTGTGTGAATTTTGCCCTTAGTTTCTCCACCAATCACTTTTTAAATTTACTTTTCTACCTTTTGTTTGTGTCCTCGCTCCCTCTTTCTCTGACTCCTTGCATAGGTTCCCATCCCCCTGGCATATTAGTTTAAACCCTCCCGAACTGCTCCAGCAAATAGCCCCCCTAGGACATCAGTCCCAATCCTGCCCAGGTGTAACCCGTCCAGTTTGTACAGGTCCTACCTCCCCCAGAACCGGTCCCAATGCCCCAGGAATCTGACCCTCCCCCTGACACCATTTCTTCAGCCACGTATTCATCCAATATATCCTGTCATTTCTACTCTGACTAGCACGTGGCACTGGTAATAATCCTGAGATCACTACCTTTTGAGGTCCGATTTCTTAACTTCCTTCCTAGCTCCCTGTATTCTGCTTTTTAGGACCTCATCCCTTTTTTTTACCTATGTCGTTTGTACTGATGTGTACCACGACCACTGGCTGTTCACCCTCCCCCTCCAGAATGTCCTGTACCCGCTCAGAGACATCCTTGACCCTGGCACCAGGGAGGCAACGTACCATCCTGCAGTCTCTTATGCGGCCACAGAAACGCCTGTCTATTCCCCTTACAATTTAGTCCCCAATAACTATTGCACTTATTACCCCTATCCTCTGCAGCACAAGAACCAACTGTGGTGCCACGAGTTTGGCTGTTGCTGTTTTTCCCCTGAGAGGCCATTCCCCTCAACAGTATCCAAAATGGTATATCTGTTCTGCAGTGGAATGGCCACAGGAGATTCCTGCAAGACCTGCCTAGCTCTCTTGCTTTATCTGATGGTCACCAATTCCCTTCCTGCCTGCGGAGTCTGAGCCTGTGGTGTGACCACCTCTCTATACGTGCTATCCACGATGCTCTCCATCTCGCGGAAGGTCCACAGTGTCTCCAGCCGCCGCTCCAGCTCTGAAACACGAGCTTCCAGAACCTGTAACCGGAGACACTTCCTGCACACATGCTGATCCTGGGGACTGGACCTGTCCCCAGCCTACCACATGGAGCAAGAGGAGTAAACCATGGCTTGGAGCTCTCCTGCCATGCCTTATCCCCCAATTAAACTTTTGAATGCAATTTTTGAAAGATGTTTTATGTCAGATTATATCCAAAGTCTCCTATACTATTTATTTAGCTATTTTAAAAAAAACTTCTTGATCTGAAATAGGGGGAGTTTTGCTCGGGGTTTCCTGCCGGTGAGTTCGCCACTGCTACCTAACAACACTTTGTCATGTTTGTGGGCCCTGGGGAGTTTCTTACCGGTTTAGACCACGCTTAGAATTTTATTCATCACTGGGGTGCTGTACTCCCCAATGGCAGTTCGAGATCGTGCTTCCATTTTGAAAGGGTGCCTGATCTCTATGTGAGCTGTACACCCCACCCCACTCCCCACACACATGGGCATTACCCCACACCACGCCCAACCTCCCAGTGCCCCTTCTTACCTGCCCTGCAACCCCCCAGCTTTCCATTCCCCTCCACCCTCCTTTCATGAGCTTGGCCCCCCCTCGAGTCCTAACCCTTGGCAGTACCACCCTGGCACCTGGGCAGCCTTGCACTGGCACCCTGGCAGTGCTCCTTCCAGCTTTGCAGTGCCACTTGGGCTGTGCCACCTACCAAGGTGCCCACATTCAAGGGGAGGGCTGGGGCAACCTTGCAATATCCCTGGCAACCCAGGGGCCTTCGATGGCCTGGCGTTCTGCCTGGTCCACATTTGTGTGGGCCAGTACTGAATGGCACCCAGCTGTGCTGCCTACTTGGGCGCGTGCGGTTTGGCCACACCCATTTTGGGCGGGAACCTGATTCCGCTGCCTCGTGAGATATGGGTAGATCTCGCAAGACGTAAAGGCTGCCGGGAAGCTCGCGAGAGGCCCCCCCCCCCCCCCCCCCCCCACCGACCGGCTGCGCGCGCGCTCACTCCAATGCAATACGGATGGTAGATCGCACCCAGTATGATCTCAACCTTTAAGTTGGTCATTTAGCCTCAGTTGCTCCAGTTTGGTACAAGCAAAGTTCTTATTGAAACTTTTGTAACTTCCACAACATCAAGTTGTTGTGGCAAACTCTACATTTGTCTCAGTAAATCTGCATGTCGATGACTGAACATCGTGCCATTTGTCAAGTGTCAGGTGAAGAGCTTTCCCATTGAGGAAAGATTGTTCATCCCACCAGCCCATTTAGTGCACAGTATTAATATTACCGGACTCGTGATCTGGAGACCAAGATTAATGATCAAGGAAAGTGAGTTCAAAATCCACCATGTTTGCTGGGGAACTTAAAATCAGTTAATCAAACAAATGTGGAATAAGAAGCTTGATTCGGTAATGGTGATCTTGAAATGATTGGATTGTAAACTCACCTGGTTCACGAATGTCCTTTGGGAAATGAAATCTACCATCCTTGCCTGTGCTGACCACCGTGTGACTCAAAAGCCTACAGAAATGTGGCTACCGTTTAGATGCATTATTGTGACTCCAGGCACTCTGCAAAGTTGTTCACCCTTAACTGTCATCTGAAATGGCCGAACTCACTGGTGTTCAAGAAGTGGCTCACCACAGGGTAATTAGAGATGTGTATTAAAGGGACTTCCAGTTGCGGCTATGCGGAGCTAAGTCGCACATTCGGCAGCTCCCGCAAAGAATGGACTTTTGGGCTCTTTTTCAGGGCCCCCAACGGCATTTTTTAGACATTTCCCGCGGTGGGAAGGAGAGTACAATAGTTCCCCGACAGTATATGGCTTTTACCAGGAGCGGGGCGACTAAAAAAGTGGTTGTGGACCCGAAGAAGGTGCGAGGGAAGAAGAACAAAATGGCGGCGGGCGGGGACCAGGCAGCATGGATGCAGTGGGCGCAGGAGCAACAGGAGGTTATCCAGCCCTGCTTTAGGGAGAATAAAGCGGACCTGATTGAGCCGATGAAGGCTTCTATCGATAAGGTGCTGGAGACACAGACGGCCCAGGGGATGGCGATCCGCGAGGCCCGACAACAGATCTCCGACAACGAGGACGAGATCTTAGGCCTGGCGGTAAAGGTGGAGGCGCACGAGGCGCTCCACAAGAAATGGCAGGAGCGGTTCGAGGAGATAGAGAATCGGTCGAGGCGGAAGAATTTGCGGATTCTGGGCCTCCCGGAGGGGCCGGACGTGGGGGCCTATGTGGTCACCATGTTGAACTCACTGATGGGAGCGGGGTCCTTCCAGGGGCCCCTGGAGCTGGAAGGGGCCCATAGAGTGCTGGCGAGGAGGCCCAAGGCTAACGAGCCCCCACGGGCGGTGCTGGTGCGGTTTCATTGGTTCACTGATCGGGAGTATGTGCTCAGGTGGGCCAAGGAGGAGAGGATCAGCAGGTGGGAGAACGCGGAGGTTCGAATATACCAGGACTGGAGTGCGGAGGTGGCGAAGAGGAGTGCCGGGTACAATCGAGCGAAGGCGGTGCTGCACAGGAAGGGGGTGAAGTTTGGCATGTTGCAGCAGGCGCGACTGTGGGTCAACTACAAGGACCGGCACCATTATTTTGAGTCTCCGGAGGAGGCGGGGCCTTTGTTCAGACCGAGATGTTGGACACAGATTGAGGGTCGGGATAGGCGTTTGGGGATTGTGGTTGATATGTTACTTTTTGAGGGGGGGGTCCTTTGCTCTTGTTTTCTTTTCTCTCTTTCTGGTTCGGTGAGGGTAGTTAGGGCGGGTTGGGCACTGTTTTGGTTGGGTTGGTCGGGGGGGCTCTTGGAGGGGGGTAAGCAAATGGAAAAGGGGTGAATGGCCGGCAGTGAGATGGGGCCCTGCGGGGGAGGGGGAGGCCTGAGTCGGGGGTGAGGGGACTGGGCCTGTAAAAGGAGCTGCGTCAGAGGTGGCGGGGCCGGGTAGGTGGAAAGCGCGGGCTTTTACCCGCGCTGAAGACTGGAGGGGGCGGGGCCAGGGGAGGGAAGCGAGGGTTGTTTCCCACGCTTGGGATGGAAGGGGGAAGGGGAGAGCCTGCGGATGGGGAATGGAAGAGGAGGGTGTGTCACACAATGGGAGGAGTCGAAGGAGAGGCGGGAGTGGCTGGGGTCAGCAGGAGTCAGCTGACTTGCGGAAGTGCAATGGGGGGAGTAAAGCAGCTAGGATGGGTCCTAGCTGGGGTGGGGTGGGTGGGGGGGGAATCAAGTTGCTGCTATGGTCAAGGGGGAGCTGGAGCGAGTGGGGGGGGGGGGACGAGACGGGGGTCTGCCGCCGTGGGGAACGGGCCGGGCGTGGGGTGCGGGCGCGTGGCTGGCCGAGGAGAGGTTATGGCTAGTCAGCGGGGGAGGGGGGCGGGTAGCCCCCTGATCTGGCTGATAACCATTGACCAATGTCTACCGTTCTGCCAGGAAGTCTAAGAATGGTTGCCACCGCCTAAAGAACCCTTGTACCGACCCTCCCAAGGTGAATTTCACCCTCTCCAATTTAATGAACCCTGCCATATCACTGATCCAGGATTCCACGCTTGGGGGCCTCGCATCCTTCCACTGAAGAAGAATCCTCTGCCGGGCTACCAGGGACGCGAAGGCCAGAATAACGGCCTCTTTCGCCTCCTGCACTCCCGGCTCTTCTGCCACCCCAAATATTACGAGCTCCCAGCCCGGCTTGACCCTGGAACCTACCACCCTCGACACCATCCTCGCTACACCCCTCCAAAATTCCTCCAACGCTGGGCATGCCCATAACATATGGATGTGATCCGCTGGACTCCCCAAGCACCTAACACACCTGTCCTCGCCCCCAAAGAACCGGCTCATCCTTGTCCCGGTCATGTGTGCCCTGTGCAGCACCTTAAACTGTATGAGGCTGAGCCTCGCGCACGATGAGGAAGAATTCACCCTCCCTATGGCATCTGCCAACGTCCCTTCCTCGATCTCCTCTCCCAACTCCTCCTCCCACTTACCTTTCACCTCCACCACCGAGGCCTCCTCCTCCTGCATCACCTGGTATGTTTCCGAGACCCCCCCCCCCCCCCCCCCCCCCCACCCCCCCCCGAGAGCACCCTGTCCTGTACTGTGTGTGGCCGTAGCCGCGGGAATTCCACCACTTGCCGTCTGGCAAACGCCCTTACCTGTAAGTACCTGAAGGTGTTCCCCGGGGGGAGCCCATACTTCTCCTCCAGCTCACCCGGGCTCGCAAACTTCCCATCCACAAACAGGTCCCCCAACCTTCGTAATCCCTGCCCTGTGCCACCCTGGAAATTCTCTATTTGTTCTCCCTGGGACGAACCGGTGGTTTCCCCGTATTGGGGGCCACACCGAGGCCCCAACTTCCCCCCTGTGCCGCCTCCACTGCCCCCAGATTTTGAGGGCAGCCGCCACCACCGGGCTTGTGGTATACCTCCTTGGAGGGAACGGCAGCGGCGCGGTTGCCAGCGCCCCCAGACTCGTACCCACACAAGACGCCATCTCCAGCCTCTTCAATGCAGCCCCCTCCCGCTCCATCACCCATCGTCGCATTGGCGGCCCAGTAGGACCCACAGAGGTTGGGCAGCGCCAATCCCCCCCTATCTCTACTCCGCTCCAGGAACACCCTTCTCACCCTCCAAGTCCCTCGCGCCCACACAAACCCCATTATACTCCTGTTGACCCGCCTAAAAAAGGCCTTCGGGATAAACACGGGGAGACACTGGAACAGGAACAAAAACCTTTGGAGCATCGTCATTTTGACTGACTGCACCCTACCCACCAAGGACAGCGGCAACGTGTCCCACCTCTTGAACTCCTCCTCCATTTTCTCCACCAGCCTTGTGAAATTAAGCCTATGCAGGGTGGGGGGTTACTTTATTTTTGTTTTTGTTATTTGCACTGGGGGGTCTGAGGGGATGTATATATTTGTTGTGCTAAGTCGGAGTGTTAATGTTAATTTATTATTTATGTACAGGGGGGAGGGGGGTATGGAGGGTTGCTTTTTTGGACTATGTTTTGTACTTAACCCTGTTGGGTTCCTTTTTCATTTTGTTATTGATATTTTATGAAAACTTTAATAAAAATTATTTATTTAAAAAAAAGAGATGTGTATTAAATAGTGGCCTTGAATGGGTCTTGAGAGATCCTCTACTTTTTGCAGGCATTTGTACGCTACAGTATAGCACTTTTTATATGGTTTGAAGCAACTATTACATGCAGATTTTGCACAGCTGGTGGCAATATTGAAGGTATACTTGCTAAGATTGGTGGTTGGCGAGAGCCAGATTTGTACACTCATGAAGAATGGCTCGTAGTGTCACTAGCCTAACCTAAAAGCAATTTACTCTGGAATTTAATTCTGCCCGTTTAATCTTCAAAATACGTATTCCATTTAAAATTAGGCAGGATATAAATCAGGTGTCTCTGACCTGAACCTGATCCATTTTCGCTGTCCGGGTTTGGTTAAAACCGGGGCCGAAATTCTCTGGTATCGGCGCGATGTCCGCCGACTGGCGCCCAAAACGGCGCAAATCAGTCGGGCATCGCGCCGCCCCAAAGGTGCGGAAGGAATGCTCTGCATTGTGGGGGGCCGAGCCCCAACCTTAAGGGGCTAGGCCCACGCCGGCCGAATTTCTGCCCTGCCAGCTGGCGGAAAAGGCCTTTGGTGCCCCGCCAGCTGGCGCGGAAATTACATCTCCGGGCGGCGCATGCGCGGGAGACCCTGGCGAAGGCGGAAGGGAAAGAGTGCCCCCATGGCACAGGCCCGCCCACGGATCGGTGGGCCCCGATCGCGGGCCATGCCACCGTGGGGGCACCCCCGGGGCCAGATCGCCCCGCGCCCCCCCCAGGACCCCGGAGCCCGCCCGCGCTGCCTTGTCCCGCCGGTAAGGTAGGTGGTTTAATCTACGCCGGCGGGACAGGCATTTTAGCGGTGGGACATCGGCCCATCCAGGCTGGAGAATTGCGGGGCAAGGGGGTGGGGGGCCGCCAACCGGCGCGGCGCGATTCCCGCCCCCGCCGAATATCCGGTGCCGTAGAATTCAGCAACCGCCGGGCCAGGATTCACGCCATCCCCCAGCGATTCTCCGACCCGGCGTGGGGTCGGAGAATCTCGCCCCGGATATGTGTTACCGAAGAATGAGAGCCCTGGGCTATTTTTTAGTAGTTCCTAATGTTTCTTTCTAAAATTAGAATACCCAATTATTTTTTTTCCAATTAAGTGGCAATTTAGCATGGCCAATCCACCTCCCCTGCACATCTTTGGGTTGTGGGGGCGAAACCCACGCAGACACAAGGAGAATGTGCAAACTCCACATGGACAATGACCCAGGGCCAGGATTCGAACCTGGGTCCTAAGTGCTGCAAGCAGCAGTGCTAACCACTATGCCACACCATAATGGTGATATGAGTTGAATGTATGTACATTAGAGTGTACGATGCGTGGATTGAATTAACCCAGATTTATCAAGGGGCCGGCGTGTCAATTCACATCATTTTCATCATCAAAACAAGGTGACAAGATATTAAGAAGCTGAGATATCCATAAATGTGAAATATAAATCAAACAAATGTTTCATGATTCATTTGTCAAACTGCATTTGGAAATCTGTTCAATTCGGGACACCAAGCTAAGAAGGCAGTGTATGAGCATGGCTGCACAGTGGTACTGATGTTTCACACGCCAGTGACCCAGGTTCAATTCCTGGCTTGGGTCACTGTCTGTGTGGAGTCTGCACATTTTCCCCATGTCTGCGTGGGTTTCCTCTGGGTGCTCCGGTTTCCTCCCACAAGTCCCAAAAGACGTGCTTATTAGGTGAATTGGACATTCTGAATTCTCCCTCCGTGTACCCGAACATGCGCCGGGGTGTGGAGACTGGGGGATTCTCACAGTAACCTCATTGCAGTGTTAATGTAAGTCTACTTGTGATACTAATAAATATTATTATTATAGATTGGAGACAGAGAAGAGCAATGAGTTAAAGCTGGAAGAGACTAAGGCAGAAACAATTATTTATTTATTTATTTATTTATTTATTATTAAATTACTTTATCAGAGTTACAAAGCCAGAGCTCAGAATGTGGACAGGGGCAAACCCCTAATCCAGCTCCTTGCCTCCTCCAAAAACCAATTCAAATTGAATCCAATTCATGGTCCCCACAAGAGAGACATACCAGATCCTGGCATTACACCTGACCTCACGCCCAACTTAGCCAAAAGGCCGAGAAGCGATAGGATAGGCGTAAACAAATGTTATTTTTTGAAAATGTGTAGTTACATGGTGCCTTCCACCAGGATCGGGACATTCCAATGTATTTTTATAACTAATTGGGTACTTCTGAATTTGTAATATAGGAAACGTAGCCAATTTATCCACAGTAATATTCCACATTAACAACAATTTAAATAAATCGCAAGGTCGTCTGTTTTAGTGACATTAATATTAAAAAAAAAAAAATTTAGAGTACCCAATTCATTTTTTCCCATTAAGGGACAATTTAGTGTGGCCAATCCACCAACCCTGCACATCTTTGGGTTGTGGGGGTGAAACCCACGCAAACACGGGGAGAATGTGCAAACTCCACACGGACAGTAACCTAGAGCCGGGATCGAACCTGGGACCTCGGCGCCGTGAGGCAGCAATGCTAACCACTGCACCACCGTGTTGCCCTAGTGACATTAATTGAGGGTTAAATATTGGCCAGGGCAATGAAGAGCAATTTGCTGCTGCTCTTCCATTTGAGAGGGTAGATGGGGCCTCTGCTTAACATCTCATTTGAAAGACAGAGGGCTCGGCTTTTCCCACCAAGCGATCCCAGCTTGGTGATGGGTGAATTGCGGGTGAGCCCCAAATCCGGCTCCACACCAGGCGCAAAACCTCATGCGAGACACCTGGCACCCGACACAATCTGAATTATGTCCTTGCTGGGTGTGATCCAGATAATGATGGCTAATTTAAATAGCCATCAACTTAGACTATGAATGCCTCATTCCCCTGACAGCCAGGAGTCAACAGCCACACCGGCGAGGCCTCAGCCAGGCACAGTTTAGCACTGGGTTCCACAATCGTGGTCCAGGTGCGATGGCACCTGGTGGGGTGGGGGGTTGGGGACAGGACAGAGTAGTACCCTGGCACTCCTTGGCACTGCCAGCCTGGCACAGCTAGGGTGCCTGGTTGGTACTGTGCGCCAGGAGCATTCTGGCAGTGCCTGGGTGCCACTGCCAAGGGCCAGGGTCTTGTGGAGCCATGCCCATGAAAGGGGAGGGGGGTGGGTTTGTAGAGGGCAGCCTTTCAAAATGGCCCCCGAACTGAGGACCCAGTCCTGCTTCCTAGCTCAGCTCCCCTGTGCAGGAGAAATCATCCGAAATGTGACTGTCTGAGGCCCCAAAAAACGGCTAAGTGCCATTAAATAGTGGTGTCGATAACTGCACAGCCGCTGAGAGACCCCCCACCAAATGCGCCTGAAACCGATGTTGGAAATTTTTCTTGTGAATTGTGCCCAAAATATCTGACCATGCAGCAACCTCTCAACAGTGCACTGAGCATCAACTTAGACTATGAACTAGTTTCTAGGGTATAGCTTGAACACAAGGTCATTACAACGCCAGCAAGAATGCTACCATTGAACTGTTGAATGGCATGGAAAAATGCTCTGTCAGGAAAACTGTCGTCACTCTGCGATTTAAATGTTCTCTCTTCTGTGGGGGGGGGGGGGGGGGGAGGGAAGTGTATAGAAGTAAAATCTTTTGCGTATGTTCAAAATATAAAATACAATAGGTATTAAAATGGAAAAAATAGGATATGAGATTTATGAACTGCAACTAACCAATTGCCATTTCCTCCATTTAAAAAAAAAAAACATTTTTTTAATTGGACCTTTATCACAAAATGTGTTGACTAATGTCGCAAAGTAAGTTGTCAAGAGTACGAAAAGAGACTTCAAAGGAATTTAAATCGGCAGATTTAATTAAATTAAATGATTGGGCAGATTTTGGTAGATGGGAGTATAATGTGGGAAAATGTGGTGAACATTTCCATTTTGTCCATTTGGAACGGGAAGAATAAAAGAGCAGTATACTATTTCCGTGGAGACCGATTGCAGAGTTCCAAACCACAGGGATTTGGGTGTCCTAGTATATGAGACAAAAAGAATATGCAGGTACAGCAAGTGACTAGGAAGTCAAATGGAATGTTGCCATTTACTGCAAGGCAAATAGAGTATGGAAGTAGGGAGTTGTTGCGACAGCTGTACAGGACCTTAGTGAGTGTGTACATTTTTGGTCTCCTTACTTAATGGATTTAATTACATTAAAAGTAGTTCAGAGAAGGTTCACTTGACTGATTACTGGGATGAAAAGGGGTTAGCATTTGAGAAAATCTGAACAGGTTGGGCTGATATTCTTTTGAGTTTAGAATAAGTGGTGATCTTATTGAGACATACAAGATCCTGCAGATACTTGACAGATTGGATGCTTGTGGGAGAGTCTGGAATCAGGGGACACTGTTTGAAAATAAAGGATCTCTAATTTAAGACCGATGAGATTTTTTTTCTCAGAGGGTTGTTCATCTGTGGAATAGTCTTCTGCAGAGAGCAGTGGAGGCTAGTTCATTGAATTTAATCAAGGCCCGGTTAGGTTTTTGATCGACAAGGGAGTCCAGGATTGGACTTGAAGCACTGAACTGCTTACTCCTCCTCCTAATTGTTGTGTTTTTGTGTGATGCAGATTCCAGAGGTACCTGATGCTTTGGGATTCATCCCCCTTTGCCTCAAGAGACCTCTGGCGAGTGCCGTTCAGCACTGTTCCACACAAACGGGGACTAGACGGAACAGCACTTGTGGGGGTCTCCCAGTAGATCGGAGGCCCCACTGTATGCCCTTTGGGCGGGTGGTGCCCTGGCACGGCTGGTGCAAGCTTGATACCTTGGTGGTGCCAGCCTGGTGCCGCCAAGGTGTGCAGGTGGCAATGCCAGCTGGCATGGGGACTGCCAGAGTGCTGGGTTGGCCCAGCTAAGGTGCCCAGCTGGCATTTTTTGATCGGACTGGGGAGAGGGGGTCCTATAGTGCATTTTGGGGCGTGGTCGGGGATTGTTTCTGCGGTCTCGGGGGTCAGGGCGGCATTTATAAATGCTGTCCCGATCTCTCGCTACACTGGGGAGTTCTGGCGAGCGAAGTTTCCCACTGTACAAAACGCTGCGCGTGCCGGGAAACACGTGCATAAAAGTGCTTGCTATGGGGCTTTGTTCCCATTTGGTTGAATCGAGTCCTATATCTCAGAGCTATGCATAGGTGACCCTAGTTTTGATGTGTGCTCACATCAAAAGACTCTGGCTTCCAGTTCATTCTGCAGTTGGTTTACTTTTCTCTGTCCACACCTAGGTGCAAATATCAAGCATAATGAGCATCAATAATAAACGGACTCTCGTAACCAAACACCGAACAATTGAACACTATAGATTGTGGAGCGGTACTGAAAATGAAACTGTTGGATCTAATGGATTCTGAATTACAAAATCAAATTTTCAAAACAAGGGACCAGTTGGTATGAACTTGAGTTTGTTTTGACTTGTCAGAAAGCTTCAGCTTGTTTGCCCAGGTGCTTGGATTTTCCAATAAGACTGTTTAATACATAGAAAGATGCCTCATCACTTTCAAAGTGTCATTCATCTAAAGATGCCTGTGTCTATTTAATATTTCTTATTATTTCTCCATGTTAAAGTTGGCTGTAATTATTCCATATCGGAATATTGGTTACCACATGTCAGCGTCTTGGGACACATTGGAACTCAGTGTCACTACACTTGCCTCAACAAAAACAAACAGCATGACTTTGGTCCTGTGATCTTTAATGCCAGTTTGAAATACATTGTGCTGGAAGATGGTTCCATCCATGCAACTGGCCACCCGCATCAGATTGAAATAATGAGCTTGCTGAGTGCCTGCTGATTGGCCCGCCTAAAGAAGCTTGGCAATTTAAGCTTTTCTTTTAGGAACAAATGTTTTTTAAAATATATTTTTAATTGGATTTTTAAATTTTTACTAATATCGCAGCAAAGCAAAAGTCACCAATGCAGGATACAATCAATATTAGAGATGCATCATACCCATCACTACAAAAGAAAACATTTGAAGATTTGCAATTACCCCAGCACTAAGAGAAATTACATTTGTATCCCACAACGAAATCCAATCTCTCCATCCAGGCCCAGGACAGAACAGACATCAATGGGCGGCACGGTAGCACAGTGGTTAGCACGGTTGCTTCACAGCTCCAGGGTCCCAGGTAAGATTCCCTAGGGCTTGACCTTGAGTTACCGTCGGTGCGGATCTGCACGTTCTCCCCGTGTCGGCATGGGTTTCCTCTGGGTGCTCTGATTTCCTCCCACAGTCCAAAGATGTGCAGGTTAGGTGGATTGACCATTGCTAAATTGCCCTTGGTGTCTAAAAAGGTTGGGTGGAGGTGTGGACTCGTGTGGGGTGTTTTTTCCAAGAGCCGGTGCAGACATGATGGGCGGAATGGCCTCCTTCTGCACTGTAGATTCTATGACTGCAAAATTATGAAGAGACGACCAGCAGCAACATGTCTGTTATTCTCTATCCAGGGTCTCCCATGGAAAAAGAAGAAAAAAGTAAGGACCAGAGCCAACCCACTGGATCCCAGGTCCAAAGTACCCATGAAGTGTCCAGGAACAAAAAGGGATTAGGCCACCGACCACCCAAATAAAAACAAACCCCCAAGGGGAGCGACAGGATAGCTATGAACCAGAAAGTTAAGTAAGAATATCCTCTGTCTCAGTCAAAAAGGGGAAGACCTGTCCCAGTGAGAAAGGGGTCGACAAGATGCCCCCATGAAATGATGATTTGAGCATTTTATCTCCGCTCTTCCATGTATGGACACTGGCCAAACACTTCTTGGGTCATGGCACAAGCTATGTACACCAAGAAAAAGCAAATACGAAGATTCATCATCTCAAATACATACACCTCAAATACATCAATAAGTGTTTTTTTAATGCAATGATGAAGAATCAGTTGTGTTATTGTGCTGGCTTGTAGAAAATCTTATGCTTGATTATGTAAATGAGTTTGAGTGGACACTTGAATCATAAATTATTTCCCCAAAGTGAAATTATGTGAAGTGATTATTGGTTGCACCATAAGTGGAAATTCTACCCATGTGGTAAGTTAGCTACCCACCATTTTCAAAGTAGTGGCTTAATCTACTCCAGCTTATGAGTGTGGTCTTGTTAATAATAATATATCCTAACTGTCCCTTCTTTATTATTCATGAAAAACTTTGTGAAAAGAGTTGAGGGAGGGGTCGGTACAATGGTTACCCAGGAGCTAAGGTTTTAATTCTTCCAACCTTTCCTGGGTAACCATTCCTGTAAGAGAGTTGTAACTTTCTGAAGATGTGATTTTTAAATTTCGAGTATCAGATAGTTCCCAGTGATGGACAGATGGGCAAAGGAAGTTTGAACTTCCCAGGCAATTATTCATGCAATACTTACATGGGTGGCATGCATCCTATGGGTCCTGAAATGCACTTGATTTAAACAAAATAACCATTCAAAGGTTAAACTGTAATTTATATTGTTATGGACGAGGATTTTCAGAACCCCAAAATGTATCATGGAGTTCAACCAACCTCTCCCTTTAATGTATTTGTTGCTTTTCCGAGCACATGGCTTTTCCCTAGGTGTGGGATTACAATTATGGACACGTGGGTTTTTAAACACAAAACACTGTTTATTCCATGAACTCAACTTAACATCTTAAATAAACATTGGATCTCTTAACAAACCCTTACTGCAAAGATAACTCAGAAAATATTGCAACAGCAAATAATTCCCTAAAATGTTCCTTCAAACTTCCAAGAGACTTAACACCTTTAAACAAAATCACATCAGGTTAAAGGCTTCACTATTATAAGTTTAAATCACCCAAATTATCCAGAGATAGTTTTTCATGGGAGAGATCCAGCTCACTGCAAAACTCAGCTGTTTTCAAAACTGAAACTAAAAAAACCTGCAAAACACAGACTAAAAAATGGCTGAACTAAAGCCCAACCCCACCCACTCTCTGACATCACTGTTTTCTTAAAGGTACATTGCTTACACATCCATTTCTTAAAGGCACTCTTGCATGACAATATAAATAATATTTGACTGAATTATTGAATGCTATAAAAGGAATTGGAAAGGAAGTTTTAAAATGCTGATCACATTATCTAGAAGCTGTCAATTGGATGTGCAAATTAATCCCCTTGGATGTGACACTATTAAGTTCCATTCGAGCGAACATGGGAATGGGGAAAATGGAGCTTTATGTTGCAGGTTCTATTTGTTCAGATGCTGGATTGGGGAGTGCCAGTGGGATCTCTAGATAAAATATTTTTCTCCAATCCTTTTTGCTAAGTTTTTAATGCACAAGATGCGAATGGTGGTCAATTTAGGTTACCAATAGGTTCACACACCTTTTTATTTATGGTAACAGGATATATAAAATGTATCAATAGTTTTCTTTTTACTGTAACATTTACATGCAAGGGACTGGAATTCTTCCTGATTTAATGTGCTCAATTTCAGTAATGGGAACGATCGACTTATGTTGATGTAGATTGGAGGATCTGTCCTAACAATGTATCTCCAGCTGTACCATTGTGACACTTTACAATTTCCGTCAGCCGTCATTCTGTAACAAATTGCCAGTTTATTACAGAGTTATGGGCAGCTTTTGTCGGAACTCTATTTAAAATTGCTCAAACTCATTTTGTGAAGGGCCATTGGAATCACCAGTCAGGAAATATCTCATTCCGTCAGATTGTTTTGAAGCTGCTCTCGGAGAAAAACTTACATTGACTCAGTCAAGCTAAACTAGCAGTTCTGCCAGCGTTTTGTTGTGGATTGGTTCCAGTAATCTTGCATGCCATGACTTTGTGATGCTCCACTATGAATGCAAATGCACTGTTCATTTCTATTGTGCTCAGATGCACCAGTGAGAATGCAAATGTGCTGAGTGTTGCTTTGCATTGTTCTGCTTTTGGCATGTTTCAATTATTCTGTAGAAAGTAATTCCAGTGATGAAGATTAGCTGGTACAGAACTACGGCCCAGTAAATAGTATAATAGCCATAGCATGTTGGTATTCCTCTAAATCCTTGTGATGAAGGTGGTAGAAGAATTTTTATTAACCTGGCTGTAAGGAGGAAACTTATTCAAGATTTAACAATCTCTAAGAGGAATGAAGATTTGGAAATTGAGTCAACTTGTACTTGTGTTAATGTGGAGAAGATGCGGAGCTGGTTCAGAGGGGTTGATTCCCAGTGGGTCAGAATGGAGGAGAGTTTAGGTAGGGTGTCGGGATTGAAGGCGCTAGCACCAGGGCCGGTCCTGATGGCCCCGGGGAAATACTCGGGTAGTCCGGTAATAATAGCTTCATTGAGGATTTGGAGCCAGTTTCACCAACACTTCGGTTTGGGGGCAGGGTCAAGGGAAATGCTGATTCGGGGGAACCACTGATTTGAGCCAGGGAAGTGGGACGGAAATTTTCAGAAATGGGAGGAGAAGGGGATTAAGACACTAAAAGATGTGTTTCTTGGGGGTCGGTTTGCAGGATTGAAGGAACTGGGAGCGAAGCAGGGAGAAATGTTTCGATACATGCAGATTTGAGATTTTGCCAGGAAGGAGATACAGAGCTTCCTGGTGGAGCCGGCCTTCACATTGCTGGAGGAGGTGCTGATGAGGGGGACTGGAGAAGGGGGTAGTGTCGGTGGTTTATGGGGCTATTTTGGAAGAGGAGAAGGCACCACTGGAAGGGATCAAAGCAAAGTGGAGGAAGAGTTGGGAGAGGGTATGGAGGAGGGGTTCTGGTGTGAGGTGCTCCAGAGAGTGAACGCCTCCACCTCGTGCCTGAGGTTGGTATATAGAGCACAGCTGAAGGTGGTATATAGAGCACACATCACAAGGGCGAGGACGAGCCGGCTCTTTGAGGGGGTAGAAGATGTGTGTGAACGTTGGGGGGGGGGGGGGGGGGGGATGCAGATCACGTTCATATGTTTTGGTCCTGTCCAAAGCTGGAGGATTACTGGAAGGAGATTTTTTGGGTAATCTCTAAAGTGGTACACGATAAACTGGACCCGGGCCCTCGGGAGGCCATATTCGGGGTGTTGGACAAGCTGGGGTTGGAAATAGGTGCGGAGGCAGATGTTGTAGCCTTCGCCTCCTGGATCGCTCGTAGGCGGATCCTGTTGGGATGGAGAGCAACCTCTCCACCCTGTGCCCTGGCGTGGTGGGAACCTGTTGGAATTCTTGACTCTTGAGATGGTTAAGTTTGAACTGAGGGGAAGGATGGAGGGGTCCTACAATTCATGGGCGTTATTCATTATGCACTTTCAAGAATTGGATAACATCGAACATTAGTGGGGGGGGGGTGTGTTTGGGAGGGTTGGTGGGAGGGGGACTGTGTCTGTTAATGGTGACTGGGTGATTCTCGATTCATTTTTGTTATTTATTTATGTTAACATGCGGGCAGTTGTTTGGGGGTCGGTGGGAGGATGGGATTGTTGTTGATATGGGGATTGACATTATATTCATTACTGCTCATTGTTTATTGTAGGTGAGTGCAAATTTGGGAGAAAATGTGAAAAAGGAGTAAATAAAAATATTTTTTTAAAACTTGTACTTGTGTTGGGTGCCTTGCAGTGGTCAGATCAAGAACAGCAGTGGATTGGTTGTTTTATGATCACTATGGATACTAATAACTTTTTAAAGAGAAATTGGAACTTGCTACAACTTGGTTACTGGATGGAAAAAAAAGGCAAATCAATATTTCACATTTTAAAAAACTTGTACTTGTGTTGGGTGCCTTGCAGTGGTCAGATCAAGAACAGCAGTGGATTGGTTGTTTTATGATCACTATGGATACTAATAACTTTTTAAAGAGAAATTGGAACTTGCTACAACTTGGTTACTGGATGGAAAAAAAAGGCAAATCAATATTTCACATTTTAAAAAACTTGGACTGTATCAAATGACTTGGCTAAACACTCATTTTTTTTCTTTAGGCAAGTCCTACTTTGGAAATAAGCATTATTTGTCACTTACCTCTTTCTACAGTAATACAGTATATCTAGACAGGTAAATGAATGGGCGGGGAACAGAGGGATGTAGATCCTTGGAAAATAGGTGACGGGTTTAGATAAAGGATCTGGATTGGCGCAGGCTGGGAGGGCCGAAGGGCCTGTTCCTGTGCTGTAATTTTCTTTGTTCTTCTTTGTTCTTTAGTTCTCCTAGCAAACAGTTCAGTTGTTCTCAGCTTCCAATAGTTTGCTTCCATTTTGTTTTTCCAGCTGGGTAACTCATAATCCCAGAACTGCCTCTCATTTTGAGAATTGTGCTGTTTCCTCTTGCTTCAAGTTAGGCAAATCTTCCAGCCTCCTTTAACTCCTTATAAATCAGTACTCACACTGAGCACAAGCTCTGAATCAGCATTTCTCTGTTTAAGTTGCTAATTTGAATTATTCTGTTTCTCGCTCTCCTTTTCAATTACTGCAGACCATGCTAGACAAAATTGCAACTTCTGACTGATAAACTGGCGTTTACGGGGAAGCCTGTATATATCCTTTCGAGGTGATAGTGAGTGGTAATTACATTGGACTGGTAATCCAGTAACTGAGGTTAATGTTCTGGGGTCACTGATTCAAATCCCACCATGGCAGCAGTTTGAAATTTAATTCAATTAATAAATCTTTTTTTGAAAGCAGTTAGACTAATGGTGACCATGAAGCCATGCCATAAAATCCATTTGTTTCACTATTGTCCTCTTGAAGAAGAAAATCTGCTGTCTTTTACCTGGTCTGGCTTTCATGTGACTCAAGACCCACTGCAACACAGTTGATATTAAATGCCCTCTCAGTTGTGTCAAACCACGACCAAGTTTTTAAAACAAGGAATGAAACCTGGCATCGACCTAGGCACCAGAAATGACAATGGCACACCCAACCCTGTCGATACTGCAAGGCCCTCCTTACTAACATCTGAGGGCTTGTGATAAAATTGGGAGAGCTGTACCCCAGACTGGTCAAGCAAAAACTTGACATTGTCTGCAACGCATGATTCCCTGAGTATGACTATATCCCTCACACCACCATAACCACCAGAGATAACAGTGCAGTGGTATACAGTCAGTAAGGAGATGCCCTCCTTACTAAAGTACAAGTTGCAGTCCAGATAACCAGGTAATTGAGACCGAATACGAAGACAGCTTAAGTTAAGAGACCAGAGACCACAGTATTATTCAGGAAAATTTAACCAAAGTGTTCGGAGTTAGAGACAATTGCAGCAACTAGATTTAAAGTGGGACAGCAGACTTCAGAGGTAGATGAAATATTTAATGCTGTTTTGACACAGTCTGGGAACCGAGAGTTAAAGCAATAGTGAGCAGTTTGCACAGAAGTCAAGAAAATGAATCCAAAAGGTGATGGTGTTGAGCTCTGGACTGGATTCACTGTTAAAAATTAATCATGTAATCATCGAATCCCTACACAGGAGGTAATTCGGCCCATCGAGTCTGCACCAGCCCTCCGAAAGAGCACCCTACCTAGTCCCAATCCCCCGCCATATCCCTGTTACCCTATAACCCCACCTAACCATTGGACATTAAGGGACAATTTAGTATGGCAAATATTCCTAACCTGCACACCTTTGGGCTGTGGGAGGAAACCGGAGCACCTGGAGGAAACCCACCCAGACACTGGGGGAATGTGTAAACTCCACCCAGACGTCACCCGATGTCTGAATCAAACGGAGGTCCCTGATGCTGTGAGGCTGCAGTGCTAACCACTGTGCCACCATGCCACTTTGTTTAAAAGTGTTATTTGGAAAACCTGGACTGGATTTTGGAATGCAAACAACGAACGGAAAGCAATATTATGAGAGAAGATTTGAAAGCGTGTTTTTGGAAGTGAAGTTGGAAACTCATGTGACCGTGACCATCATCTGGGGGGGGGGGGGGGGTTCTGAGGAGATTTTTACTTGGAGTTTCGAGTGGAGAGTGTATTTTCCCACTGCCCTCTTGTATGTTTAAAAAGAACTTGGTATTAGTGAGACCATTGTAGCTGAAGATATACTTTGTAATCCATGTTAATCCTAAACCCTCTGTGTAATGTTAAGCTAAAGAGGAAGTAAAGGCATATTGTATCATAATCCAATTTCTTAATGTTAATTATTAGTGCCCCTCTGATTCTAGTTCTCCCACAGTTTATCAAAAAATAAAAGTTACGGTATTTTAAGCCAGGGTTCCATTCTAGGATCTTCCTGGCCAGTTAAAACACAATTGGGATCATAACAATTAGAGCAAGAGAAGTAAAACTAATACTTAAAAGAACATGAGACGCCTTTAACAGTTAATAGCACTTGTGAAACAGTTCGTAAAGGATTTCTACTTAAATAGACTTGGAGCTAAACCCTCTGTTGCCCATAATCCTCATACTGTTTTAATCTACACCAAATTTTAGTAACATTACCTAACAATGCCTTGCTTCCCAGTAGTCTGGCTTCAACATGCATTCCTGTCCGAGATCTCAAAGCCGCCATGACACAAACACAGTCTTTAATATTTCCTTAAATCTTTTTTCCCTTTTTGATCTTGCACTCTATTGTTTTCTACAATCCTTTACAAGTTAATTTGCGAAAAATTGATGAACGCTTTTTTCAACTTTATGGTTGCTATGTGTTGGACTCCTTATTTTACATTCTAATAAGAATCGGTAGTCCGATTGGTGGGAGGTGTCAAAAATACGACTTTATAGTATTGTTAATTACTCACTGGTATACACTTAAATACTTAGAAATGAAATATCAAACAATACATGGCAAAAAGCATAAAGCACAAAAGGAAATCACTTTAACACAAACTAACAGGCAGATGATTCAAGAATTCGAGAACTAAGGCCTCGATGTCCTACTTTTAAGGGAATACTTATCTCTGGTTTAACCCCTCATTTACTTCCATTGGCTTCTAATTCTCAGCTGAGATCTCCTGGTTTGTTCAAATGAATGTCTGTTGCTTAGAGGATGACTTGTTAATCAAACATTGGACATCACTCAAGATTCATTAGTGCCTATCAAAACTAGCTTAGCGTCTGTGTGAGCAGTCTTAGGAAAAGTACTGCATATGTTTTCCCACATTTTGCTATGTCTCAGCGGAGACCTTAAGAATTGATTAGGCAGAGAACCATACATTCTCAGTGCTGAATGTACTGGAATACAATGGTTAATTCATTATGAGACACTGACTGAGTTCCCAGTCAAGAAACTTTTAATATTTAGATTATTCAGCTATATGCATTCAACTAGCCCCTATATGAATAAAATTAGATCACTATTTTAAAAATAAACCTACAATATTTTGTCGTCTCTATTTACAATCTTCCAGTTCTAGATGTTCATTTTGAAATATAACAGACAGCCAACTTATCTTATTTGCCTTATTAAATTCCTATTCAAGATCTCTCCTGGCTCTCTGTTTATTACCATTTCAAACCTCTTGCCTTCACACATCCTCTGTTGATGCTTGACCGTTGCAGTCTATCTGTCCCTAATTCAACAAAACCAGTCACACATTGGGGAGTGTGTTTCCCAGTATATGACAATGATACTGCACACCTCGCCAAGCTGTTCCAATGCAGCTACACCATTGCCGCCTAGCCAACAATGTGGAAAAATTGCCGTGATGTATCCTGGACACATTCAACAGTCAATTATCACCAGTCAATTTTTGACACAGTCTGGTGATGGCTTTGCTCAATCATTTAAAAAAAAAAAAAAAAATTTTATTGGCATTTCTCATATTTATAAACTGTTGTGTGTATATATACGTATCACATTTTTCTTGCCTGTGCTCATTTCCTTTATTATACAGAGGTTTAGTTTGTCCTTCGTTTCATTGCCCTCTGGATCGGTCTATGGTTCCTCCCCCTTCCCCGTTAACCCCCCCACCCCCCCCCCCCCCCCCCCTTTGATTTTCCTTCTTTGCAGTGTCTGTTTCGGGATTCTCGGGTTCTTACCCCCCACACACAAATGCCATGATTAGACTATGTCTACGTTTTGGAAAAAGGCCTTGGGGATGAAGATCGGAATGGATCTAAACAGGAAGAGGAACCTTGGCAGTACGTTCATCTTGATCGTCTGCACTCTCCCCGCCAGGGAGAGTGGGAGTGAGCCCCACTTTTGAAGGTCTCTTCTTACTTCCTCCACCAGGCTGGTCAGGTTCCACTTGTGGATCTGTGTCCAGTCTCTGGCTATCTGGATCTCCAGGTAGCGGAATCTGTTATGGGCTGTTTTGAACGGGAGCCCCTCCAGCTCTCTCCCTCCCCCGTTTGGGTTCACTGGGAATGCCTCGCTTTTGCCCAGGTTAAGTTTTTAGCCCGAGAAGGTTCCAAACTCTTTCAGCATTTGCAGTATTGCCTTCAGTCCCTCCTGTGGCTTCGAGACATAGAGGAGCAGGTCATCTGCATAGAGTGAGACTCTGTGCTCTCTGTCTCCTCTCCGGATTCCCTTCCAGCTTTTCGCGTCCCGCAGGGCTGTCGCCAGGGGTTCGATGGCTAGCGCGAACAAGAGTGGGGACAGGGGGCAGCCCTGTCTTCCTCTCTGCAGCTGGAAGTATTTAGAGCTGGTGGTGTTAGTTCGGATGCTCGCTTTGGGAGCGTTGTACAAGAGCCTCACCCAGGCGGTGAACCCCGCTCCTAGCCCAAACTGTTCCAGTACCTCGAGCAGGTATTTCCATTCGACTCTGTCGAAGGCCTTTTCTGCGTCCAGGGAGACGATCACCTCTGGTGTTCTCTCCCCAGAGGGGGTCATTATTATGTTCAGCAGCCGCCTCATGTTCGCTGTGAGCTGCTTGCCCTTGACAAACCCGGTTTGGTCCTCTGCGACCACCTCTGGTACGCAGCCCTCCAGCCTTTTGTCCAGGACCTTTGCGAGTATTTTCGCCTCAACGTTCAGCAGTGAAATGGGTCTGTATGATCAGCATTCCGTCAGGTCTTTATCTTTTTTGGGTATCAGTGAAATTGTGGCCTGCGCTAGCGTTGGGGGCAGGGTGCCCCTTGCCAGTGAGTCCGCGAACATGTCCCTTAGGTGTGGGGCCGGAACTGGTGCAAACTTTATGTAGAAGTCTGCCGGGAACCCATCGGGTCCCGGTGCCTTCCCCGCCTGCATGGAGCTGATGCTCTCCATGATTGATTTCTCCCAGGTCTATTGGTGCTTCCAGCTCCGCCCGTCTGTCTTCCCCCACAACTGGTAGTTCCAGTCCGTCTAGGAACATTTTCATCCCCGCGTCCCCGTTGGGGGGCTCTTGAGGTGTACAGTCCCCGGTAGAAGGTCTCAAATGCCCGATTGACCTCCTTTGGTTCTGTTACCAGCCTGCCTCTGCTATCCTTTACCTGCGCTATTTCCCTTGTGGCTGCCTGCCTTCTCAGCTGGTGAGCCAATAGGCGGCCAGCCTTGTCTCCGTGTTCGTAGAAGGTCCCCCGTGTCTGACCGAGTTGGTACACTGCTTTCCTAGTGGATAGCAGGTTAAAGTCCATTTGCAGCTTTTTCCTCTCCGCCAGCAGCCCTACGGTCGGGGCCTCGGAGTATTTTCTGTCGACTTCCAGGATGGAGTCCACCAGTTGTTGCCTGGCCACCCTATCTTCCCGATCTCTGCTTGCCTTGTAGGCTATGATCTCTCCTCTAATCACAGCCTTCACTGCCTCCCAGAACGTGGAGGGTGAGACCTCCCCGTTTAGGTTGTTACTCACGTAGCCGCCTATGGCCCGCAATGTTTTCTGACAGAAGGCCTTGTCGGCCAGGAGGTCCATGTCCAGCCTCCATGTTGGGCGCTGGGCATGGCCTGTCTCCAACCTCACATCCATATAGCGTGGAGCGTGGTCAGGGATAATGATCGCGGAGTACTCCATTCCCATGATCCCTGGAAGCACCGATTTCCCCACTGCAAAGAAGTCGATACGGGTGTATACCTTGTGTGCTTGTGAGAAGTATGAAAATTCCTTCTCTCCCGGGTGCAGGAACCTCCATGGGTCCACCGCCCCCATCTGCTGCATCTTTTTTCCTGCTCTTGGGTTTGATCGGTTGGTCAGTGGGTCCTGTACACAGTTGAAGTCGCCCCCCCATGATCAGTCGGTGTGTGTCAAGGTCGGGGATTTCTGCCATGGTCTTCTTTGTGAATTTTGTGTCGTCCCAGTTGGGAGCATACACCTTTACCGGTATGACCGGTGCCCCTTCCAGGACACCGCTGACCATGACGTACCGTCCCCCTGGGTCCGTAACTCTCTTGGTTTCCGTAAACCTCGTCCTCTTACTAATTAATATTGCTACTCCCCTAGCCCTCGTCCGGTAGCATGAGTGGTATGTCTGTCCCACCCAGCCCTTCCTTACCAGCCGTCGGTCCTTTTCCCTCAAGTGCGTCTCTTGTGGGTAGATTATGTCTGCTTTCAGGCTTCTTAGGTGGGTGAAGACTCTGGATCTTTTGACTGGGCCTTTGAGTCCCCTTACGTTCCAGGTAACAATCCTGGTGGGGGGTTTTTGACCCCCCCCCCCCGGTCTTGCGGGGTCACCCATACTTACTTGGTGGATGCGCCCCTGCCCTCCGGGGTTTCCCTTCGTTAGGGGGCCGTACAAAATGACCGTGGTCACCGCTCTCACCATGAGGTCGGGCCCCAGGGCTCCGGGGTTTCCTTTTGTCCAGGGGGCACCCAACACGGCCGCCAGCTGTGTGTACGCCACGTGGCTGCACCCCTGCACTCCAGAGTCTCCCTTCGTCCTGAAACCCTCCCGAGTGGCTGTTTGTGGCACCGTCTTGGTTCTTCGCCCTGCTCCATGCCTGCCGAGGCCTGTGTTCGTGCTGCTTATCTACCTCACCCTTCCCTTTGCTTCTCTTTTGTTCTGCGCTCTCCCCCCGACTCCTCTTCTCCCCCCCCACTTAGTTCCTGTTCCTCTGTGTCCCCCCTCCTGTGTTCTTACCCCCCCCTTCTGCCCTGCCCCCCCCCTTTCTCTTTGTGCCAGGCGCTCCCTCTCCCCTGAGAAGCGCGCCGCGGCCCTCCTTTCTTCCTGCCCTCCCGTGTTAGCCCTCCTCGCTAGCACGGTGGCCCCCCTCCCAGCACTTGCCCTGTTCTGGTCCTGTTTTATCTTCCTTTTGATAGCCCTTGTCTCGCTCTCCTGTCCGCCTTTTTCACCCTCATTCACCTTGCTTCGCTCCCCCCTGCCCCCCCAATTGAATTGAGAGGTGGAATGAGCCCGGGAACGAGTCAGCACAGTCCCGCACAGTGTACCAAACACGTGTGTACAGTTCGTGATCTTATTGTCTCTGTTTGCGGTCTGCCCGCTGCTCTTTGTTCCGATTCTTCCTTTCTTTTCCATCCCCGTCGCTTTCATGATGGCCGTTGTGGCTGTCCCTCCCCCAGTTTGTTCGCTGTTAGAAACTCCTCCGCTGCCGCTGGGGTGTTTTAAAAAAAAACAACTCCTTCCCTTCAAATGTTACCCAGAGTTTGGCTGGGAATAACATCCCAAATTTCACATTACTTCTGTAGAGTGCTGATTTGGCCCTGTTGAATTCAGCCCTTCTTTTGGCCAGGTCCGCCCCAATGTCCTGGTACACCCTTATAGTCTTTGCTTCCCACGTGCTCGCTTTCGTCTGCCCCCCGGATTTTTTCCCTGTCTTGGAACCTGTGCAGCTTAACGATAATCGCTCTGGGCTGCTCCCCGGCTTTGGGCCTGGGTCGGAGCGACCTGTGCGCCCTGTCGATTTCTGGGGGGGGGTTGGAAACTTCTCCCTTCCCACTAGCTTGCCCAGCATTTGGGTGATGTAGCCTGTTGGATCTCTGCCCTCCATCCCCTCTGGCAGACCCACTATTTTAACATTCTGCCGCCTGGACCTATTTTCCTGGTCCTCCACTTTCCCTCTTAGGCTCCCCTGGGTCGATACCAGGCTTTTCACCTCGGTTTCCTGAGTTACCATCCTGTCGTTCTGGTCCGAGGCGGCCCTCTCCAACTCCTGAATTGTTTTCTCCTGCACCTCCACCTTCCTTTCCAGGCCGTTGATGGTTCGCTGCATTTTTTCTGTTGTCTCCGCCAGCATCTCCTTCATCATTGTGTGGAGCTCCGTCCTGAGTGCCTCCCTCATGGCGTTTATCTCTGTTTTTATCTCCTCCTTTATGGCGTTTATTTCCGTTTTCAGCACGCTTCTCCATTCCTCCCCCTGTGCGGGAGGGTGGGGGGGGGGGGGATGGTCGCCGCGTCCTGTTCCTGCTCCGCTGCTCGGCTCGCCAGCTTTTCCGCTTCCTGATTCGCCTGAACATCCGCCTCGCCCCGTGGGGTTGTCTGCCTGCGCGGCCGCAGCTCCTGCTTTTTTCCTTCGCTGCTGTTCCTTCTTACATCTCTCCGTCCCCTCAATTTATTATTTGGAGGCATATTTCTGTCTGTGCCTTCCTTTTAAAAACATTTTTTTTTTTATAAAATGGGATTTTTAAAAAAAAATTTTTTTTTTAAAAAAAAAAAAAAAAAAAAGTTTTTCTTTTTAAAAAAAAAAAAAAATTTGCAGGAGAGGAACAAGAAAGGTTGAATTGAAAAATTCTTATTTTGTTGTTGTAATCCTCTCCGTGCTCCGACTTTCAGGCCGTTTCTGAGCGATCCCCACGCCTCCTCCATGTGCAGCTCACCGGGACCAGTCTCTCCTTTTTTTTTCTCTCCCTCTCCAGCTCCGTGGATCGGAGCTTTGGCGCTTGGGCAGGGCCGAATTCACAGGGCCTAAAGAATTTTTTTTTTTGTTGAAAATTCGCGGGAAACCCCCCCCCCCAAAAAGCCGTGATTTTGTGGTTGTGCGGGAGCGTCTTTGCTGAGGCCGCTCCGTTCGCGATCGCCACCGGAAGTCGGCTTTGCTCAATCATCAGCAAAGCAATAGAAAATGGCAACGATGGTGCTGTCAAGTAGCTCTTGCTCAGCAATAATCTGCTCACTGACGCTTGGTTTGGGTTCGACCTGGGCCACTCGGTTCCTGACCTCCTTATAGCCTTGATCCAAATATGAACTCAAGGCCTGAACTCCAGCGGTAAGGTCAGAGGAACTGCCCATAACATCAAAACAGCATTTGACTAATTGTGGTGTCAAGGGGCCCTAACATAATTCAAGTTAGTGGGAATCAGGGAAACTCACCACCAGTTGGAGTCTTACCTAGTACAAAGGAAGATGGTTGTTAGAGGTCAATCATCTCTGTTCCAGGATATTGCAGCACAGGTTAGGGTAGTGTCGTAAGCCCAACTATTTTCAGCTGTTTCATCAGTGATCTTCCCTCCATCATTAAGGTCAGAAGTGGGTATGTTGAAGTGGGGATCATGATTCATCACCATTTATGACTTCACAGACATATAAGCAGTAATTTTCTTAACTTTTTTTTTAAGCTCACCTATGCCTGCCACAGGATGATTTTTTTTTCATTGAAACCATGTACCGTGGTAAGATTCTAACCTACAGCCCCGGAAGATTGCTGAAGGCTTTTGTGCTTTACCAGTTCAATGACCTCGGCCTAAATGTGCAACAAGACTTGGACAACATTCAGGCTTGGGCTGATAAGTGGCAAGTAACATTTACGCCACACAAGTGCCAGACAATGACCATCTCCAAGAAGAGAGAATCCAACCATCTCATAACATTCAATAGCATCATCATCAGTGTGTATCATCTACATAAAGGCTCCTTTGACAGCACCTTCCAAAACCGCAAACCGTACCACCTCGAAGGACAAGGGCAACAGATGCATGGGAACGCCACCACCAGCGCGTTACCATCACAGTCACAGACTATCCAGACTTGGAACTATATTGCAATTCCTTTAATGTTGCTGGGTCAAAATCCTGGAATTCCTTACCTCTCATCACTGTGCGTATACCTATAATACGGGGGCTGCAGCAGTTTAAGAAGGCAGCTCACTACCACCGTTCTAGGTCAATTGGGGATGGATGGTGAATGTTGGCCTAACCAGTGATACACACATGCCATGAACGAGTTTTAAAAAACTGTTCTCAAAATAGCTTCATCTACCTTCTTTCCCCATGGCAACGGGAAACACCGTAGCTTTGTATTGAATATAAGTGTTAATTATTTTTGATCCCTGTTCCCTTTCATCTTGCAGCACTGCTATTTACAACTTAACAGCTATAACACTTCCGGGACTTTAGGAGACTTTGGGTATACGCAGTACCTGCTGGCATTGTCGCCAAATGTCTCCTTGCAGATCTCTCTCGAAGCAATGAGTCTCCCTCAGATTTCTAACAGTTAAAACCAGCCAGGCTGGCTGTCTGGCGGACTCGAGCACAGGTGACATGACCCCTCTAATGTACCTAAATTTAAAGCGGCTGCCTGGAAACATTTGTAATCGTCTAAACCAAAAGGTGCGATCCTAAAACAGTCTCATGGTTGTAACAGTTGGTAGCCATTTGATTTGTATTTCTTCACTTTTAAGGGATGTATTTTATATTTATTTCACTGTTTGGTATTCTCCAAGACTCTATCTATGACCACATAGAGCACAAGTGACTTTGCTCCCAGTAAATATCAACATCAGGATTTTCCTCAACTGAGTATGAAGTGTCTGCAGTTTGCTGTGCAGACTCTGATGGTTCAGACAAAACAGTAGCTTCAGAGATGACTGGGAAGCATCTGAACATTTTTTAACCTGCTCAGCAGCAACTTCTTTCATGTAAACTTAGGCTAGTTGGAGTTTGACGAGTTTTGTTTTAAAACCTGCTGCAAGCTATTAAAATGAAGCCTGTTAAATCCAGTAATTTGAAATTAAAGATGCAGAGCTTTTGTCATGTGGGTCTATCGCAGAATTATTTATTAAACTGAAACCTTTTGTTCTCTGAATTTGTGTTTAAAAGATTTGTGCTTTCCACAGCTCCAGATGTCCTGGCTGATGAAGACGAAACCTTGGTGGTGAAGTGGACCCCAAAACCCTGCGGCACTTTCACAATAGTACGTAAGGTCACTTTACTGTATTTGTTTCTATAGAACAGTGAATGATTGACAGTTCAATGGCTACAAGCTGAAAAGAGAATGAATAGAAATTTATGGAATGTAATGTTCTAAGATGCCCTTTGTGATGAGGATTATAATGCTGTGCAGTTCTGGTCAGTGGTATTTGAAGGGTTCAATTGATGAATGAAGCTTGGAAATTGGATATTTAGGAATAACATAATGGTGAAGGGTTTTAGAGTCTGGAATCATGAATGTAAGCATTTAAGGATTCTCCGCCAACCGGGGTGGGGGAATGAGTGACCCCTGGCCTCCCTCTCTTCCCTACCCTGTGTTAGCCCTCCTTCCTGTCTTACAGATGAACTCCTGAGGACTCAAACTATATGCATTAAGATTGCGTAGATGTCATATGGCCTGGCATCATCTCATGTGATGAAATGTCACGTCGGCCAAATGTCACATGGCTAGAATATCATGTGAGCAAACCTCCAGGAATGCCTCCCAATCAAGTTAGCAACTCGAGCACCACACCTCGATAATCAACTACTGCTGATAATTTATATATCTTTTCTAGTTGTAGAGATGGTGTTTGGTGGCACAGTGGTGCAGTGGTTAGCACTGCTGTCTCACGGCACTGAGGTCCCAGGTTCGATCCCGGCCCGGGTTACTATCCGTGTGGAGATTGCACATTCTCCCCATGCTTTCTTGGGTTTTGCCCCCACAACCCAAAAATGTGCAGGGTAGGTGGATCGGTCACGCTAAATTGCCCCTTAATTGGAAAAAATGAATTGGGTACTCTAAATTAAAAAAAAAAAAAGAAATGAAAAGAGATGACGTGTTAAGGTGAGTTTTATTTTGGACCGTAAGTCCATTAATTTGTGTAACCTTCACAGTTCCAGTGTGGAAAACTGTTCATTTCACGGAAGGGAACTATGAAGCAAAGATTTGAAAATATTAGCTTTTGAATAACTTGGTGCTGAGAGCAGCCAGACTTGCCTGCTGAAGAAAAAAAATAATTATTGATTATTAACAATGAACAAGAGTTGTAGCCTGAAATATTGAAATATGTAACCATTTGTCAACACAGGTGAAGTACTTAGTTGAGAACCAGCAATCACTCACTTTTCTAGAGGAAGATGGTGTGGGTTTTTTGACTGAGATTAATTTAAATATTGCAGTTTGGTGATTCATTTAATAGTTTTTGAATCTTTCTGACTTGTTTGGAAATCTGTGACAGAATGAAAATTACCATTGTGCCTGACTGCAGCTTGAAGGAAAAGTTCAGCGTGAATATTCAGAAGATGAGCACTTTGTTATTCACTTCCTCCCCTTCCTGCTTTTGTACAATGTTGCTCGTCAGCATGGATTTTGTTGGAGAGAATATCAAAGGATTATTAGCTTAGTCAGCCTCCAGTTCAACAGATGTTGTTGTTTTCTGTTTTGACTAGTGCATTCAAGAAGAATTGACTGAATTTGTTGCGGTCATAGGATATATTAGTTGGGGTATTTGAACCTACTCTCTCAATTTTCATTTGATGTTTTTAATTTACCTGCTCCACGCTATTTACTATTTTAGATAATTTGTTAGGGAACTTTGCAGGCTGAAAAGTCTCAGTCTCTCCTTGTATCTCAGATTCCAGGATCAATGTTTTGGCTCTTCCCTACACTGGCACCAGTACTTGAACATCCCTCAGTACTGAATACAGTACTGAAGATATACTGTCTTCCTCTGACTTGTGTCCAACAATGTTGGTTACGTACTTTAATATCCTCTGGGCTGGGTGGCACTTGGCGCAGTGGTTAGCACTGGGACTATGGCACTGAGGACCCGGGTTCAAATCCCGGCCCTGGGTCACTGTCCATGTGGAATTCGCACATTCTCCCCGTGTCTACGTGGGTTTTACCCCCACAACCCAAAGATGTGCAGGTTAGGTGGATTGACCACACTGAATTGCCCCTTAATTGGAAAATAAATAATTGGATACTCTAAATTCATAAAAACAAAAATGCTCTGGGCAGCACGGTAGCACAAGTGCATAGCACTGTGGCTTCACAGCGCCAGGGTCTCGGGTTCGATTCCCTGCTGGGTCACTGTCTGTGCGGAGTCTGCACATTCTCCCCATGTCTGCGTGGGTTTCCTCCGGGTGCTCTGGTTTCCTCCCACAGTCCAAAGACGTGCAGGTTAGGTGGATTGGCCATGATAAATTGCCCTTAGTGATCAAAAGGTTGGGAGGGGTTATTGGGTTGTAGGGATAGGGCGGAAGTGAGGGCTTAAGTGGGTCGGTGCAGACTCGATGGACCGAATGGCCGCCTCCTGCACTGTATGTTCTAGGTTTACTGATTTACTGCATGCCCACAGGTTTATAAGGGCATAAGAAAAGCAAGCAAAGCGCTGGGATTCTAGCGGGATGCAACTGAGAAGTACGCTTGTTATGTAAAATTTGTATAGAACCTTGGTTAGACTGCACTTGTACTGTTCTTTGTTCTGGGTCTCCACATTATCCAGAAGATATAGATGCATCAGGGAAGATCTAAAAACAATTTACAAGGGTGATAACAGAATAGAGAGGTTATAACTAACAACCCTGCTCTGTTTAGTTTTTTCCTCTTTCTCTGATGGATAGAAGGCCAAGAAGTAACTGGATCAAGGGCAATTATGGTGGGATTTTGTAGAGTAGATGTAGAAAAGATGTTTCCACTTTGGGGGAGTTCAAAGCTAATGATTATATTTATAAGGTAGTTACTAATAAATAACTCCAATAAAGAATTCAAGAGAAACCTTTTTACCCAGAGGGTGGTTAGAATGTGAATATCACTACCACATGGAGTAGTTGAGGCTATTGGCAAAGATGCATTGAAGGGGAAGTTGGATAAGCTCGTGAGGGAGAACAAAACTGTGTGCTATGCTGATTGGATTAGATGAAGTGTAGTGGGAGGAGGCGTATTAATTGCTGGCACGGACCAGTTTGGATGAATATTTCTGTGCTGTACCTTCTATGTAATTAGTTGGACATATTTATCATACAGTATACTAACACTCCTGGGTCTCCTTCCACCTCAGTAGCTGTTTCAACACCTTTCATGGAATATTCAATTGCATGTTGATTAACCTAATTTTAATTAAATTAATCATGATAGATAAGTTTCTTTAAAGCATTCTGTTTTCAGCCACCAAAACGTTGTGCTCTACGATAAAGACTTTTGCCAAAGGTGCTTCTTTTTGGGCGCATATTTAAAGTGAATCTTGCTGTAACTATGTTCTATTGTACTTAGCTAAGTGTCAAAAGTACAGAAAGGGACTTGTGTAATTGTCTTCAAATCAATCTACTGACAAATTCAGAAACCTGGAATCGTATTTTAAAAAAAAAAAAATAATTTTTATTCCAGGTTTTCATAAAATATCAATAACAAAATGAGAAAGAAAAAAGAACCCAACAGGGTTAAGTACAAAACACAATCTAAAAAAGCAACCCCCAACCCCCCCCCCCCCCCCCCCCCCCTATCCTGTACATAAATAATAAATTATCATTAACACCCTGACTTAACAGAACAGGTGTATACACCCCCTCAGACCCTCCAGTGTAAATAACATAAACAAAAATAAAGTAAACCCCCCCCCCCCCCTGCCGAGCTGCTGCTGCCATTGACCAATGTCTATCATTCTGCCAGAAAGACTAAGAACGGTTGCCACCGCCTAAAGAACCCTTGTACCGACCCTCTCGAGGCGAATTTCACCCTCTTCAATTTAATGAACCCTGCCATATCGCTGATCCAGGATTCCACGCTTGGGGGCATCGCATCTTTCCACTGAAGGAGAATCCTTTGCCGGGCTACCAGGGACGTAAAGGCCAGAATTCCGGCCTCTTTCGCCTCCTGCTCCTATGCCACCCCAAATATTGCGAGCCCCCAGCCCAGTCTGACCCTGGATCCTACCACCCTCGACACCGTCCTCGCTACGCCCTTCCAAGATTCCTCCAGAGCTGGGCATGCCCAGAACATATGGGTGTGATTTGCTGGGCTCCATGAGCACCTAACACACCTGTCCTCACCCCCAAAGAACCGGCTCATCCTTTTCCCGGTCATGTGTGCCCTGTGCAGCACCTTAAACTGTATGAGGCTGAGCCTCGCGCATGAAGAGGAAGAGTTCACCCTCCGTAGGGCATCTGCCCACGTCCCCTCTTCGATCTCCTCTCCCAACTCCTCCTCCCACTTACCTTTCAACTCCACCACCGAGGCCTCCTCCTCCTCCTGCATCACCTGGTAAGTTTCTGAGATCTTCCCCACTCCCACCCACCCCTCCGAGAGCACCCTTTCCTGTACTATGTGTCGCAGTAGCCGCGGGAATTCTACCACCTGCCGCCTGGCAAACGCCCTTACCTGTAAGTACCTGAAGGTGTTCCCCGGGGGGAGCCCGTACTTCTCCTCCAGCTCACCCAAGCTCGCAAACTTCCCGTCCACAAACCGGTCCCCCAACTTTCGTATCCTTGCCCTGTGCCACCCCGAAAACCCTCCACCTGTTCTTCCTGGGGCGAACTGGTGGTTCCCCCGTAATGAGGCCCCAACTCTTCTCCCCCCCCCCCCCCCCCCCCCCCCCCACCCCCAACTATGCCGCCTCCACTGCCCCCAAATTTTGAGGGCCGCCACCACCACCGGGCACATGGTATACCTCCTTGGAGGGAGCGGCAGCGGTGTCGTTTCCAGCGCCCCCAGATTCGTACTCACACAGGACGCCGTCTCCAGCCTCTTCCATGCAGCCCCCTCCATCACCCACTTGCGCACCATCGTCGCATTGGTGGCCCAGTAGTACCCACAGAGGTTGGGCAGCGCCAACCCCCCCCCCCCCCATCTCTACTCCGCTCCAGGAACACCCTTCTCACCCTCGGAGTCCCTCGCGCCCACACAAACCCCATTATACTCCTGTTAACCCGCCTGAAAAAAGCCTTCGGGATAAACACGGGGAGGCACTGGAACAGGAACAAAAACCTTGGGAGCACCGTCATTTTGATTGACTGCACCCTACCCGCCAAGGACAGCGGCAACGCATCCCACCTCTTGAACTTCTCCTCCATTTGCTCCACCAGCCTTGTAAAGTTAAGCATATGCAGGGCCCCCCAGCTCCTGGCCACCTGGACCCACAAATATCTGAAGCTCCTCTCCGCCCTTTTTAGTGGGAGCTCGCCAATCCCCCTCTCCTGGTCCCCTAGTTGAACTACGACCAGCTTGCTCTTCCCCATATTGAGTTTGTACCCTGAAAATAGAACATAGAACATTACAGCGCAGTACAGGCCCTTCGGTCCTTGATGTTGCGCCGACCTGTGAAACCACTCTAAAGCCCATCTACACTATTCCCTTATTGTCCATATGACTATCCAATGACCATTTGAATGTCCTTAGTGTTGGCGAGTCCACTACTGTTGCAGGCAGGGCATTCCACGCCCTTACTACTCTCTGAGTAAAGAACCTACCTCTGACATCTGTCCTATATCTATCTCCCCTCAATTAAAAGCTATGTCTCCTCGTCCTAGACTTCACCATCCGAGGAAAACGGCTCTCACTGTCCACCCTATCCAATCCTCTGATCATCTTGTATGCCTCAATTAAATCACCTCTTAACCTTCTTCTCTCTAACGAAAACAGCCTCAAGTCCCTCAGCCTTTCCTCATAAGATCTTCCCTCCATACCATGCAACATTCTGGTAAATCTCCTCTGCACCCTTTCCAATGCTTCCACATCCTTCCTATAATGCGGCGACCAGAACTGCACGCAATACTCCAAATGCAGCCGCACCAGAGTTTTGTATAGCTGCAACATGACCTCATGGCTCCTAAACTCAATCCCTCTACCAATAAAAGCTAACACACCGTACGCCTTCTTAACAACCCTCTCAACCTGGGTGGCAACTTTCAGGGATCTATGTAAATGGACACCGAGATCTCTCTGCTCATCCACACTGCCAAGAATCTTACCATTAGCCCAGTACTCAGTCTTCATGTTATTCCTTCCACAATGAATCACCTCACACTTTTCTGCATTAAACTCCATTTGCCACCTCTCAGCCCAGCGCTGCAGCTTATCTATGTCCCTCTGTAACTTGTAACATCCTTCCGCACTGTCCATAGCTCCACCGACTTTGGTGTCATCTGCAAATTTACTCACCCATCCTTCTACGCCCTCCTCCAGGTCAATTATAAAAATGACAAACAGCAGTGGCCCCAAAACAGATCCTTGTGGTACACCACTAGTAACTGGACTCCAGTCTGAACATTTCCCATCAACCCTTTGTCTTCTTCCAGCTAGCCAATTTCTGATCCAAACTGCTAAATCACACTGAATCCCATGCCTCCGTATTTTCTGCAGTAGCCTACCATGGGGAACCTTATCAAACGCTTTACTGAAATCCATATACACCACATCAACTGCTTTACCCTCATCCACTTGTTTGGTCACCTTCTCAAAGAACTCTATAAGGTTTGTGAGGCACGACCTACCCTTCACAAAACCGTGTTGACTATCTCTATTCAAATTATTCCTTTCCAGATGAGTATACATCCTATCTCTTATAAACCTTTCCAAGATTTTTCCCACAACAGAAGTAAGGCTCACTGGTCTATAGTTCACCAGGGTTATCTCTACTCCTCTTCTTGACAAGGGGACAACATTTGCTATCCTCCAGTCCCCGAATTCCCTAAGGATCCTCATTACCTCTGGCATTCCTCCCACCGGGTCCACCACATACAGCAGCAGGTCGTCCGCATAAAGCGACACCCTATGCTCCTCCCCACCCCGCACCAACCCCCTCCAGTTCCTCGACTCTCTCAGTGCCATAGCCAGGAGTTCAATCGCCAGTGCGAAGAGCAGGGGACACCCCTGTCTCGTCCCTCGGTGCAACCGAAAGTACTCGGACCTCCTTCTATTTGTGGCCACACTCGCCATCGGGACCTCATACAACAGCCTAACCCACCTGACAAATCCCTCCCCAAACCCGAACCTCTTCAGCACCTCCCACAGGTACCCCCACTCTACCCTGTCGAAGGCTTCCTCAGCGTCCATCGCCACGACTATCTCCGCGTCCCCCTCCCTCGCCGGCATCATGATAACGCTCAATAGCCTCCACATATTCGCGTTCAACTGTCTCCCCTTCACAAACCCCTTCTGGTCTTCATGGATGATCTGCAGCACACAATCCTCAATCCTCGTGGCTAAGACCTTCGCCAGCACCTTGGTATCTACATTTAGCAAGGAAATCGGTCTGTAAGACCCACATTGCAGGGGATCCTTATCCCGCTTCAGGATCAAGGAGATCAGTGCCCGGGACATCGTCGGGGGTAAAGCCCCCCCCTCCCTTGCCTCATTAAAGGTCCTAACTAACAGCGGGCCCAACAGGTCCATATATTTTTTATAGAACTCGACCGGGACACCGTCCGACCCCGGTGCCTTCCCAGCCTGCATGCTTCCTATCCCTTTCATCATCTCCAGCCCAATCGGGGCCCCCAGTCCCGCCACCAGTCCCTCTTCCACCTTTGGAAACCTCAATTGGTCCAGGAAACGGCCCATCCCTCCCTCCTCCCGTGGGGGCTCGGATCGGTACAATTCCTCGTAGAAGTCCCTGAAGACCCCATTGATGCCAACCCCACTCCGCACCACGCTCCCTCCCCTGTCCTTAACTCCCCCGATCTCCCTAGCTGCGTCCCGCTTCCGAAGCTGATGCGCCAGCATCCGGCTTGCCTTTTCCCCATACTCGTAGACTGCCCCCTGGGCCTTCCTCCACTGCACCTCCGCCTTCCTGGTGGTCACCAGGTCGAATTCGGCCTGGAGGCTGCGCCTCTTCCTCAACAGTCCTTCCTCGGGCTCTTCCGCATACCTCCTGTCTACCCTCACCATCTCCCCCACCAACCTCTCCCATTCCCTCCGCTCCTTGTGGGCCCTAATGGAGATCAGCTCTCCCCTCACCACCGCCTTCAGTGCCTCCCATACCATCCCCACTCGGACCTTCCCGTTGTCGTTGGTCTCCAAGTACCTCTCCATACTTCCTCGGACCCGCTCGCTCACCTCCTCGTCTGCCAACAGCCCCACCTCCAAGCGCCACAGCGGGCGCTGGTCCCTCTCCTCCCCCATCTCCAAGTCCACCCAATGCGGGGCATGGTCCGAAATGGCTATTGCCGAATACTCGGTATTCTCTACTCTCGCTATCAGCGCCCTACTCAAAATGAAAAAGTCGATTCGAGAATAAGCCTTATGGACATGTGAGAAGAATGAAAATTCCCTAGCCCCCGGCCTTGCAAATCTCCAAGGGTCCACCCCTCCCGTTTGGTCCATAAATCCCCTCAACACTCTAGCCGCCGCCGGCTTCCTACCCGTCCTAGACCTGGAGCGATCCAGTGCCAGATCCAACACCGTGTTAAAGTCGCCCCCCCACTTGCAAGTCTGGGATCCGACCCAACATACGCCGCATAAAACCCGCATCGTCCCAGTTCGGAACATACACATTGACCAGTACCACCCTCTCTCCCTGCAACTTACCACTTACCATTATGTACCTACCGCCATTATCTGCCACAATGCTTGACTCCTCGAAGTGGAATCGTATTTTGATTGAAATGAAGTGTATACAAACTTTCTAGAAGGAAATGTGAAGATGGATGTTATTTTTAAAAATGTGTTTGCAGAGCATTATGCTTGTCTGTAACAAAGGTGCACCTGTGTGTAAATTATTTAATTAAGCTAGTCGTGGTTAATGGAGGCAACTTGTCAGTTTAAAAAAAAATTCAGAGTACCTAATTATTTTTTTCCAATTAAGGGGCAATTTAGCGTGGCCAATCCACCTAGCCTGCACATCTTTGGGTTGTGGGGGCGAAACCCACGCAAACACAGGGAGGTTTGACCAATAAAAAGGATAGTGGTGCTAAGTGAAAGCATTTGTGATAAGCTACGGAAGAGTGGAATTGTGATTAAACAGGTTGAATTTGGAAATTTGTGTTAGGAGATAGATAAGGACATGGCTTTACAATTGCTAAATTTCAAGTCGGAGTAAAAAACTTTTACAGTTTGCAGAAGTTCACTAAATTTATGTTGACCTGAACGGGGAGGCAATAGTAAAAACATGAACGATTCTTATATGTTGGAAAAGCTAAGTTCAAAGAGGGGCTGAGGGCAATGGATTCAAAAGATCAAAGGGAAATGGAATATTTGAGAAACTATATTAAACTGAGCTGTGTTGGCTATGTGGGGAAGACCTCCTGGAAGCAGCTGTAACATTTGAATCAGCCATCCAGTCAAGCCAGGAAAGTCTTTATGCAGAAATCAGTCTTGTTTTTAAATAGTGTTGGATTTCCACAACAGAGTAGAAGGGAGCAAAACGTCATGTGGTCCACTCTTACTAATATGATAGCAATTTTGCCTTGGGTAATATTACTGGATTTTTATTGTTTAAAATCTATACAGGAGTGTTGGCAAGAAGGTGTTTACTTGGATATTCCAACCAAGTGATATTAAGTGGTATTTTTGGTGGGATGTTTTGTAAGACTGTTTTCATTGTATAAGTTTAACCTTGCATGCTTGAGTTTTCTTCTTATCAAAAAAAATCATTACATTTGTTTTAAAATCCCAAAAGTGTTGCTGGAAATTTATACTACTGGGATCAGTATGTTTCTTCTCGTTTTAGAATGCAAAAAAAGGTTATCAGTAAGTCACATTTCATTCTGGGATTTGGCTTGCTCAGAAATAACATCTGCTGTGGTCGTAACAATGTATGCATTGAGATTTTACCCATTGGCAATGGGCGGCATGGTGGCGCAGTGGTTAGCACTGCTGTCTACGGCGCTGCGGACCCAGGTTCGATCCCGGCTCTGGGTCACTGTCCATGTGGAGTTTGCACACTCTCCCCGTGCCTGCATGGGTTTTACCCCCACAAACCAAAGATGTGTAGGGTAGGTGGATTGGCCACACTAATTTGCCCCTTAATTGGAAAAATATAATTGGGTACTCTAAATTTTAAACAAAAATTGGCAAGAGCAAAGGCTTGGAGATCCCCAAGTATGTTGCAGAGGTAGCTCTAGAATTTAAGATCTTCATACCATGCAGTTTACTAGCAAAGAACCCCTGCAAATCCTTTGTTGCTTTTCCACTCCATCATCCTACCCATTTGGACGTTGGCTTGTAGTGTGATCTCAATGCAAAGGGGAAAGTACTAGCTTGCAATGAGTGGTCTACTACTCTAGATTTCTCTAATGGATTAAGGTTTGAAAGACGGCAGGAGTAAACTGTGTTACCAGTACCAAGGCTGATGGAACTTGGTACATGAAGTAATGAAATGGAATATCCGACCAGAAGAAAATGAAAAGGAGGAGTAAGATAAAGGGAAGATCAGTAGATTTTCAATGTTGTGGTTAAAGTGTGAGTGATCAACACTCCAAAAATGTGTGTACTGCGCAATATTTTTAAAATACAAAAATTATTTAATTTGTGCTGGTAAGACACAAACAAGGAAAGGTTGCTTGACCCCTGGTTCTTGGGATGTCCTTTGAAATTTATTTTTACAAGCCAATATTAATAGGAAGGGCTGAAGAATTGTAACAAATTATTTTTGCTATGTGTTCTTATTTTTTTAATTTGCTGCAGCTCTCGATGTTTTTCTTGGATGTGATCTCGTCAATGCGAAGGAACTGTTCTGAAGTTCATCTTTTTTATAGAAGCAGTTACATGGAAGAAATAGTTACTAACTCTGACCAGCTGTCTATTATGTTATGAAATACAGTGAGACTATTAAATAGGATACTGTATGTTGAACCAAGTAACCAGTATCACTCTACTGTACAATAACTCCCTTAAAAAGTTAACAGCTATTTTTCTTCTTGTTCTCACTGATTGTGAGTGAACCCACTGAGTTATACAGAAACAAAAAGAAGGTATCCGGGTATTATGCCTTTTTCAAATAAACAAAAGCTTGGAGTACAACTTTTCCCTGATGCATTCTCCATGGCACTGCCTCGATGAATCGGAGTCCACTTGCCAACCAATTGACACCTTTTTCTCATGCAGTGTAAGCTGTGGTTCTCTTTTGAAATTTGGTATTCTTGCTTCTGTCCTGATGAGTGCAGGACGAAAAGCTTTAACAGCATCTCTTTTTTTTTCCAAGCAACATTCAAGTTCTGTACTACCAGGTGACTACTCGGAAAATAGTTGTTCTGCTTGCTACTCGTGTAGCAGAATTGTAAACCTTTTCTCTTTTAATGCATCAGTGATGTTGCTGAGGTTTGTCAACCAAGGAATTCTCATCCTTCACACCTCTCTGGTGCAATAGCGGGCGAAGTCTGTAATTGTCTTTGGCACTGCTTGCTTAAAGGGAAGAAAAATTCAGTCAGAATTCTGGTCCCAATTGTTGTTTTCTGACTGCTGATCCATTTTGTAGACTCCCAATTAGAACATGATTGGATTGAATTGCTGTCCCCATTTCAAACTAGTTAAATAACTTGCCAGTACACTCTGTCTTGGTACACTCTGTCTTGGTTCACTCTGTCTTGGTTCACTATCAACTTGCCTTCATGTAGCGCTTTTAACATTGAAGAATGTCTCAAAGCATTTAACAAAGGTAGAATCAAACAAAAACTTTACAAAGGAGCTAGTGGGGAGGCCTAACGACGTATGGTGCATTTTGAGGAACATATTTCTATGTCATCATAGAAGAGAGGTTATGAAAGAGGGAGGTTTACAAAGGAATTTTCAGAACGTGAATTTGCATTAACTAAAGGCCCTACCACCAGTGATGGGAAGATGGATAAATAAAAGCGGTAGGGAAGAGCAACAATATGTTTGAGTGGTCTGGAATGGCGATATAAGGTTGGATGACATTTCATTGATGGGAAGAGAAAGATTCACAAGAAGATTTATTTATTTTGGTGGAAGGCTCCTAATGCATATTTGTACCCATTGCAGTAACATGATGCCATTAAGCATCTTAACTGTGTTGAAAATAATTGAACCCAAATGATGATCTCGCCACAGTTGACAAAATTGGATTCACTGATACTTCAATATATTATGATGGAATCCTGATATTGATGAATCCTTGTGTTTTCTCTCAATAAAAGGAACAATTCCATGCAATGGTAAAAGTTCACTTTTGACTTTAATGTTCGGCAGTGCGGCTGATGATACATGATTTCTTATACTTCGATAAAACAATTCGGCCAACTGGCCAATACAAAATGTAATAAACTTAGAAGAAGGAACATAGGTCAAGGACAGGCTGAGAGCGAGAGAGAGAGATCGTTCAAAGTGGTTAGAACAAAGGCTAACTTTCTGGGCACCTCTGTTTAAGGAGATGCTTATCTTTGGGTTAACCCTGGCTTTGTCTCTAATTGGCTCTTTGCCCAGAGGACCCTGTCTTTGGTTTGCCCAGCAAGATGCCCGTCAATTAGCTGATGAGGTTATCAGTATAGATTGGAAGGAATTTGCTGCAGCATGACCTCATTTTATTCAAATTTGTACCTCCTGTGTGTGCATTTTTTAAGGAACTTTTTTTAACTAAAATCTATTTTATTACAAACATGTATCAAAGCAGGTTACAGCAACAAAACACCCCGGGAAACACACTTCCCAACAATCAACTATACATTCCCCTTTTTCCTCCACCACCCCCCCCCCCCCCCCCCCCCCCCCCACCACCACCGCAATGAACATCCCCTCAAACACGGTCACAAACAACCCCCACTTTTCCTCAACCCTCCCTGAAGAGCCCCTTAACTCATACTTTATCTTCTCTAAATGCAGGAAGTCATACAGGTCGCCCAACCAAGTCGTTACCCCCCGGTGGCGATGCCGACCGCCACTCCAGCAAAATTCACCGGCGTGAAATCAGAGAGGTGAAGGCCAAGACATTGGCCTTCCTCCTCTCCATGAGCTCCGGCATCTCTGAAACCCCAAATATCGCCACCAGTGTCCACCTCCTCCTTCACTATCCTGGCTAAGATCACGAACACTCCCGCCCAGAATCTTCCCAGTTTTTCGCAACCCTAAAACATGTGCGCGTGATTCACTGGCTGCCGTCCACACCTCTCGCACTCATCTGCTACCCTCTGAAAGAGCCCACTCATTCTTGCCCAAGTCATATGCAACCTGTGTACCACCTTAAACTGTATCAGGCTCAACCTCGCACAAGAGGAGGCCCTGTTTACTCTATGCAGTGCCTCACTTCATACTTCCCAATTGATCTTCCCTCCCAACTCCGCTTCCCATTTCTCCTTGATCATCACCACCCGCTCTCCTCCCTGCTCCCCCAGCCACTTGTCTATATCCCCAATTCTTCCCTCCCCTTCCACATCCGGAAGCAGCAGGTCCCCTTCCACATCCAGAAGCAGCAGGGTGTATCCTGGCAACCTGGGGAACACCCTCCAGACCTTTCGCACAAAGTCCCTAACCTCTAGATACACCTGAACTCACTCTCCCTCGGCAGCTTTACCCTCTCCCTTAGCTCATCCAAACTGGTGAACCCTTCCTCCAAATACAGATCCCTCTCTTTGACCAGCCCCCCTTCCCTCCACCTTCTGTATACACTATCCACCCCGCCCAGCTCAAACCGATGATTCTCGCACAGCGGCGTTAGCACCGACATCCCTTCCACCCTAAAATGCCCCCTCAACTGATTCCATATCTTCACCGTGGATAAGGTATTGGAACTTGATTTGTTCAATGGTTTTGTCTGATGAGATTTAAACTTGACTAATCTCTGTCTAGCAGGGCTTCCCTTCTTTGGCTGTTTCTATGACTAGGAATGGCATTCTAGTATCAGGTGCATACCTTTGTCAGATGAAATCAGACTGAATACACACACTTCTCAAAAACATGGGGCGGGATTCTCCCAGCCGTGGGCCGGGCCAGAGAATCCACGTGACCGGGCCACGCCGCTCCGACGCTGGCACGCGATCCTCCGCAGAAGTTGGCGCGGCGCCGGTCGCAGGCCGCTGTACGCCCCCCCCCCCCCCCCCCCCCAGCGATTCTCCAGCCTGGATGGGCCGCGTGGCCGAGAGAAAAAAAGAGTCCCGCCGGCGCCATTCTAACCTGCTCCGAGCCGGTGGGACCTCGGCGTTGAAGGGTCGGGTGGCGTCCTGGGGATGGGGGTCCGACCACAGGGGGGCCTCCAATGTGGCTTGGTCCATGGTAGGGGCCCACCGATCGGCGGGCTGGCCTCTCTGGCTGGGAGCCTCCTTTCCTAAGCGCCGGCCCCTGTAGCCCTACGCCATGTTGCGTCGGGGCCGGCGCGTTGAAGGAGGCTACTGCGCATGCGCCTGTTGGCGCAGCTGCCACGGCGCATGTGTGCATTGGCACAGGCGCCACTGTGCATGCGCGGATCCCGCGGCGCACATTTCGCGCCGGATCAGCAGCTGGAGCGGTGTGAACCGCTCCAGCGCCGTGCTGGCCCCCTGTAGGGGCTAGTATTAGTCCTGGCAGCGGCTCGTTCAAGCAGTCTGTTGCTCTTAATAGCCTTGGTTTTATTAGCTCTGATTATGTCACCTTTGCTCACGAGTCGCCAGGTATCTTTCTGATACCGCCACGTGGTTCAAGCTCGAGTTATGATTAATAAGACACCACACCGCTTAGTAAGATTGAAATCAACGGTCATTTATTATGTACAGCAATAAATACTTACACAATAATCCTACTTTCTATATCACTACCTACCACTACTGGCCAATACTTAACTTTTGGGAATGGCCCACCAGGTCAGGGAAACGAACGGCTTATCGAATTGGGTCTGGCCTGCGGGATTCAAAAGGCTGATACAGGTCGATGGCTAGGAGCCTTTATCGGGTAGCGATCGCTGGAGTCAAACCTACGGTTTCTGGTCGATGTTCTTGCGAAGGTTGCGAGCAGGAGAAGAAGGGAGAGAGAGGGAGATCTGAACTTGGCCCCTCAAATTATAGGGCCCAGGGGCTTCCCGCCTCTCGGGGCGGACCTTGACCCTGAGCCCAAGTGATTGGACTTGTTCCCAATCACTGGGTTCGATATGCTCCAATAATGGGGCGATTCCTCGATCAGGGGGGTGGTCGTTCACCTGTCTTTGTCTCGGCCACTGCTGGCGCCGAGAGGTCTGGCCCGGCATTCAATTGCTAATATGTTGCAATTGTTCCCGGGGATAGCCGATTAAACTGCAGATGTCTGGGTTGATGTGCTGCTAATGGTCGCAGGTATCGATCTGGGCCGACTTCCCCAGAGCCGAATACGCTATTCTGTCTGCAGCTGTCCGTTTGTGCCCTGTTGGCTGCTTTTCCCATCAGCCTTTTTGGTTAGCCATTTTAGATCGGGTTTTGGCCAAATTATTCGGGAATCGGCCATTGTAGGTGGCTACAAGTCGTAAAACGCGACGGCGTTTACGGCAGCGTGGACTCCAAATAGAAACCAAGAGGGGAAGTATAGGGCGTGATCTAACAGCCATGTTGTGCCCGAAAAGCAGCACAGCATAGCACAACGTGGCCGGTAACTGCTGAGAGACCCTACTCCCGGGATCTAACTGCTTGCCACACATCACTGTGTGAAGCCCGTCTATTGTGGGCGGGATCACTTTTTGACAAATTGCATACGAGAGGAAGACAGCTAGTCTCACTCCAATATGCAGTTTCCTGAGGTAATCAAGACTTTGGGATCTACCCCTTCAACTTGGAGACCCCAGGCGAGCGGCGTTCAGTACTGGTCTCCACGAACGGGAACCAGATGGATCGGCATTCGTGGGAGGGGCTCGGGATCAGAGCACGGCCAGGGTGCCAAGCTGGCAGTTTTTGCACGGCAATGATTGGGCCCGGGAGCGCCCTTTGCACGTGAGGTGGGGTGCGCGGGGAGCGGGCCAAGGACCTTCTTATAAGTGAGTTGGGGCTTTTTTGGGGGGGGGGGCCTCAGGGGATGTGTTAAAGGGTAGAGTTAGCTGCGAGTGCTGGAAAACACGAGGCTAAATGCGCACGCTATGGGACACAGTTACCATTTGGTTCGATCACCCCCATAGACTGCTTAGATATCAGAATTTAAAATTTCTCAGTTTAAGTGGACGTGGCAAAAAAAAAGTTTCTATTGTCCAACATGATGCTTTCACAACATTCTAATGACATAAAGTATTAGTTCCCTCAAGAGGGACTTGTAGAAGAGGGTCACCGATCTGGAAGACCTGCAAAGGAATACTGAACATGGCAGATGACTGTTTTTAAAAAAAATTGTGAATTGAGAACACTGTTTGTCATTTCGTTTAAAAATGGTTCAGTTAGACCCCATTATCTGCCTCCTTGAGGATTGTAGCATTAAATATATTGCAGAAGAGGAGGTTGTCATTTGGTCCATCGTTGTATGTACTAATGAGATTGTGTACTGGTGTTTATAAATGAGTCGTGTATAGCAGTCATTTTCAAAATCGAGGTAACGACCCATGGGTGGAGAGCGGGCATATGACGGGAGGGCCACGGGGCCATCAGTAACAGTGTTCCCGATCGCAGGAGGAAGTGCCCAACAGTTGCGACTGGATTTTTAAAATGTCAGCTGAGACCGGTTTTCAGAATGTCGTCTGTCCCACACATAAATGCCCCCTCAGTAGTGCGCTGGTCCGGAGCCCAACGAGGCAGACTGCCTCCTCCTGACATCAGCGAACTGGCCTAGGAGCAGACTATCTTAAATGGAGTCTTCTCTCCAGAAGCAGGGAAGACAGCAAATCATGCACCCCGTCCGTACACTGACGTCACCTGCTCTGGATGCAAGAGAGATTCCTCCATTTTGTAGCTGCCTTCTGTGTAGTGTGAGCTCCAGAGCCTCTGGTGAACAGCCTATGAAGAAGAAGCTGAAAGCAGTATAAAGCTGATTTCTTGGGCTGTGTGTTTATTAATTGCACCAGTGCAAATCAGGATGCAACATTTGTGTGTGTTATATATGCAGGGAAGTACTGGCAAATGAAAGATTAACACCCTCAAAAACTTCAAAGACATTTCAAGACTAAGCACGGCGAGTTTGAGGCCAAGCCTTTTGAGTTTTTTCTCCAATGGATGCAGTGAGATCTTATCAGCTGCAAAACATACCTGGAATTCAGCTTCAGAACTTTTGAGGTCAGAAGAAATCACCTATTCTACTTTTTTTTTTTTGGAAAATCTTTTTATTGGCTTTTCTCATATTTATAAACAGTTGTTACTTGTATACATTACATTTTTCTTGCCTGCGCTAATTTGCTTTATTTTACAGAGAGGTTTGTTTTGTCCTTCATTTGACTAACTGTACGTACATTTTGCTGCCCTCTGGATCGGACAAGGCTGTCCAGAACCCAGCAAGCTTGGGGCAAGCCCAAAACATGTGGGTGTGGTTGGCCGGGCCCCTCTGGCACCGTTTACATTTGTCCTCCACCTCCGGGAGGAACCTGCTCATTGGGGTCTGGTCAGGTGTGCTCAGTGCACCACTTTGTGCTGCATTAGGCTTAGCCTTGCGCAGGAGGAGGTGGAGCTCACCCTGCTCAATGCTTCGCTCCAGAGTCCCCATCCTACCTCTGTCCCCAGTTCGCCCTCCCATTTTCGTCTGGTCCCGTCCAGTGGTGTTCGGGCTCTGTCCAGTAGCTGTCCGTATATTTTCCCACGTAGCCCCCCTTCTCGCTGCTTGTGCCTATCAGGTCCTCTAGTAGTGTGCTTTCTGGGCCCCGGGGTACTCTACTGCCTCTTTGCAGAGGAAGTGCTTTATTTGGAGGTTAGCTCTCAAGGGGGAGATCAGCCTATGGTCCTCTGGGACTGTGGCGACATTTACATTTATTAGAATGACTCTGGCAAAGGCATTCCCAGTAATGCTGAGGAGCAGGATGCCCTAGTAGTTGTTTCAATCCCCTTGATTGCCTTTGTTCTTGTAAAAGGAGCCACACACCCTGTTTGGTAGAGCTGCCTTCCAGCAGAGGAGGTGGTGGTTATGGAGGTATGGCAGCACATTTTAGAGTACCCAATTCTATCTTTCCGATTAAGGAGCAATTTAGCGTGGCCAATCCACTTACCCTGCACATCTTTGGGTTGTGGGGGTGAAACCTACGCAGATATGGGGAGAATATGCAAACATCACATGGGCAGTGACGCGGAGCCGGGATCGAACACTGGTCCTCGGTGCCGTGAGGCAGCAGTGCTAACCGGTATGGCAGCACATAGGGCTTTCCTGAGTCAAGCAGTTTAGCTGGTATTCCATCCCTTTCATGTACTTTCCAGGGAGCCAATGATTTACTTGAGCTCAAGTAATGAGGGTTCTGCAGTAAGCTCATACCTGATGGGTAGCTGCACAAGATCATCGCGCAAAGGCAAGATATGTCTGTCTCACATGAGTACTTTAAAAAATTCATTCTTGGGATGCGGCCGTCACTTGATGAGTGCTGCACCAAGGAGCCCCAGGACAACTGGAGTCAATGGAAATTAGGGGGCAAACTCTCCACTGATAGGAGTCACACCTGGCACAAAAGAAGAAGATTGGGGCTCTGTCATCTTGGCTCCAGGACATCACTGCAGGAGTTCCTCAGGATAGTGTCCTAGGCACAACCATTTTCAGCTACTTCACCAATCACCTTCCTTCTATCATAAGGTCAGAAGCGGAACGTTTGCTGATGACTGCACAATATTTAGTACCATTTGTGACTCCTCTGATACTGAAGCAAGTCACGTCCGGGTCTTGCTGCATTTTGACATTTTCTAGGCTTTCGCTGATCAGTGGCAAGCAACATTCATGCCAGGCAATGACCATCTCCAACAAGAGAGAATCTTAACAGTTTCCATAGACATTCAATCGCACTACCATCCTGAATCCCCCACTATCAATATCCTGGGGTTACCATTTACCAGAAACTCAACTGGACAAGCCGTAGAAATACTGTGGTTACAAGGGCAGGTCCGGGGCTCGGAATCCTATGGTGAGAACTCCCCTGCCGACTCCCCAAAGCCTGTCAACAATCTACTAGCTAAAAGTCAGGAGTGTGATGGAATACTCTCCTTGCCAGCTTGACCTCATCCAGGATAAAGCAGCTTGCTTGATTGGGACTCCATCTATAAATATTCATGTCCGCCACCACTAATGCACAGGAGCAGCAGTGTGTACCATGTCAGCAGTGTTTTTCAAACTTTTTTTCCCCAGAACCCACTTTTACCAACTGGCCGATCTACGTGACCCACGCAGGTCGACCTTAGCCACCCACCATTTTCACTTGCTTTTAATTTGAAAGCTGAGCCTGCTTGATCCTCACAATCTCGCTTGCTTTGTCATTTAATGTTAAATTTCTGCTAAGGCTTCAATTGATGATTTAGGTTCTCACGCCATCCTTTGAAAAACTCAAGGTGGTCCTCAATCGCCGAGCTTAGTCTTGATGTTTTGAGGATTTTAAACGTTCACTTGCCAGTACTTCCATGCATATAATACACATGGGCTTTGCATCCTGATTTACATTGGCACAATTAACAAAGCCAGACATCAAGAAATCACCTTTACACTGCTTTGTTCCTGATTTCCGTTTTTTTCTTTCAAACGATCCGTCTTCTAGTTCTTCACAGTCCTGTTTACTTGCTGGGAGCTCAAAAATTGAGAAATCTCTCCTCCATCATTTTGCGCCCAAAGCAAGGATGTACAGGGCACATGACCTGCTCTCTACCGTAGCTTCTGGATGGAAGACTGCCTCATTTATTTAAAAGCGGGTCGTCGCCGGCATTCTCAATTTAAAATCGGTCGCGGCCATTGGGTGCTTCTCCCTCATTCGGGAGCGCTGTGACCAATCGCTCCATTACCTGCAGTTTGAAATACCCTGATCTGCACGATGCCCTGCAGGAGCTCACAAGGTTCCTAGTAGCACCTTCCAAACCCACGACCACTACCATCAAGAAGGACGAGGGCAGCAGATATGTGGGAATGCTGTCTCTGGGTCAAAATCCTGGAACTCCTTTTTAAAAATTCATTTATGGGATGTTGGTGTCATTGATTACACCAGCATTTATTGCCCATCCCTAGTTGCCCTTCAGAAAGTGGTAGTGAGTTGCCTTCTTGAACCACTGCAGTCCTTGAAGCGTAGGTACACCCACTGTGCTATTAGGGGGGGAGATTCAGGATGTTGCCCCAGCGACAGTGAAGGAACAGGGATCTTTTTCCAAATCAGGGTGGTGAGTGACTTGGAGGGGAACCTCCAGGTGGTGGGGTTCCCAGGTATCTGCTGCTCTTGTCCTTCTAGATGGTAGTCGTCATGGGTTTGGAAGGTGAAATAATAGCACTGTGTGTGTACCTACATGGAATGTAGCGATTCAAGAGGGCGACTCACCACCACCTTCTCAAGGGCAATAAATGCTGGTCTGACCAGCGATGCCCACATCCCATGAATGAATAAATAAATTACTGTGTTTGAAAGATTACAGCTGGGAATATCGTCTTTAAAGTGTGCACATGGTGGCTATTCAAACTTCTTTACCCTATCATAGAATCAAAGGATTTACAGTGCAGAAGGGGGCCATTCAGCTCATCAAGTCTGCACCGGCCCTTGGAAAGAACACCCTGCTTAAGCCTACGCCTTCACCCTGTCCCCGTAACCCAGTAACCCCACCTAATTTTTTTATTTTTTATTTTTATTTTTAAAATAAATTTAGAGTACCCAATTCATTTTTCCAATGAAGGGGCAATTTAGCATGACCAATCCACCTAACCTGCATATTTTTGAGGCTGTGGGGGCGAAACCCACACAAACACGGGAAGAATGTGCAAACTCCACACGGACAGTGACCCAGAGCCGGGATCGAACCTGGGACCTCGGCGCCATGAGACAGCAATGCTAACCACTGCGCCACTGTGCTGCCATCTGATCTTTTTTGACACTACAGGGCAATTTAGCCTGGCTAATCCATCTAACCCGCACATCTTTTGGACTGTGGGAGGAATTGGAGCACCCGGAGGAATCCCACGCAGACATGGGGAGAACGTGCAAACTCCACACACAATCACCCAAGGCCGGAATTGAACCTGGATCCCTGGATCTGTGAAGCAGCAGTGCTAACCACTGTGCCACCGTGCCGCCTTGAATTGCAATGGAAAACCCATTTCTTGATTTGCTTTTATTTCTATCTCTTAACTTATTCTTCTTGTCTTCACTGAAGATGTTGCTTTCTTCGTGGGCTTTGATCTTTTGTAGCTCATCCAATTAGACATGCCTGTCAGTATTGCATTATTGAAATTGACCACGGGGCATCACAGCAGACCTCTATCGTACCATGCACATGTATATTCAAAGGGAGATTTCCCCACGCACTTCACAATCTCCCAACTCCCCAGGTGCAGAGAAAAGGAAATAAAGAGATTCATTTATAGAACGCTTTTCACAACTACCGTAGCAAAGAAGTATTTTGGAAATAGTTACTGATGCAGCAGCTAAATTGTACACAGCAAATTTTCACAAACAGAATAATATTAACTAGGTTAATCTGGTTTTGTGATTTTGATTGAGGGATAATCTTTGGCTAGGACGTAGGGATTACTCTCCTGTTCTTGTATGAGATAGTGCCTGGACTCTTTTAGATCCCACAAACAGGCCAGTGACGCCTTGTTTTAATGTCTCATTCGAATGATGGCACCTCCAGTGCAGTACTCCCGTAGCACTGCACCAAAATGTCAGATCAGTTGTGCTGCTTCTGTTCCTTCGTCTTGGATTAGACAACCCACATAGACTGGGGATTGAATCTGGGCAATGCTTTGTCTCTACAGCTCAGCTACTCGGTGAGGATAGCTCCTTGGGTCACGGCTCGAGTTCTTCTCTTGATCTTTTTAAATGACTCACAAGCTAATGACTTGCTCTGCACCATCTGCCAGCAAATTGCACATCATTGTGTCGAATAATGTTCAAAATAACTGAGTAGAACCAGTAAATATAATTTCAATGGATATTTCATTTCTCTCAATGCGCTACATTAGAATGTTGCATTTTGCACAATTGTTATCAACCTCAGAACAATTTCTTTTGGATATCGTAATTATTTGTATAGTGCAGCAGTTGTTACTTTTAATTGGTAGATGAATGTTCTTTGTTCTGTTGGGATGGGAATTGAGGGTTACGGACCCCAGAAGTGTAGAAGATTTTAGCTTAGACGGGCAGCATGGTCGGTGCAGGCTTGGAGGGCTGAAGGGCCTGTTCCTGTGCTGTACTTTTCTTCTTTGAATGCTTTGTGTAAATGTTGTGAATTGAACTTCATGTAATGTACTCCCCATCTCACCTGAAGGCATTGACTTGTGATGCCATGCTTTTATATATATATTGCCCTTTGGTTTCTCGCTCAACTTCTCATCGAATAATGTTCCAATTATCTTCCCTCACCTAGTTGTGCATTTAAGGCATATTTTTGTCTGTTTCCATAGCTGGTAATTCCCGGAACAGGTCACTAGTCTGTTGCCAGGGGCTTACAGCTTGAGGGGTGTCACTCCACATCAAACATGACTGACTAGGAGTCTCTTCCCCAAGGATTTGCAGGTTGACGCACTGAATGTGCTGGACCGCGTTCTGAGCTCGCCTTCCTTGGTGATCAAGTCCTGGAATGGGTCGTGAACCCAGAGCTTCTGGGTCAGAGGCAGAGATGCCACCCACTGTGCCACAAGACTTCATCGAATAATGTGCCACGCATAAAAGAACAAGGAAGGGCTGCTGGCAACTGAGCCCAATCCTGACCCATTAACATTTTTATGTTCTGTAAAGTGGTGCACGTGAAACTGGACCCGGGCCCTCGGGAGGCCATATTCGGGGTGTCGGACTAGACGGGATTGGATGCTGGTGTGGAGGCTGTTGTTGTAGCCTTCGTCTCGTTGATCACCCGAAGGCGGATCCTGTTGGAGTGGGGATCAACCTCTCCACCCTGTGCCCTGTCGTGGCGGGGGGACCTGCTCTGGAATCCTTGACTCTTGAGAAGGTCAAAGTTGAACTGGGGGGAAGGATGGAGGGGTTCTATAATTCATGGGCGTTATTCATTATGCATTTTCAAGAATTGGATTACATCGAAAATTAGGGGGGGGGGGGGAGGAGGATTGGGAGGGTTGGGGGAAGGGGGACTGTATGTAGCGTGACTATGGGTGATTCCTGATTTCGTTTTGTCATTTATTTATGTTAACATGCGGACTAATGTTTGGAGGTTTGGTGGGAGGATGGGATCGTTGTTATTGATATGAGGATTGACATTGCATTCGTTACTGATGATTGTTTATTGTTGGGTGTAAATTTGGGAGAAAATGTGAAAAAGGAGAATAAAAATATTTTAAAAACATTATTTTTATATCGATATCCCAATGTTTCTTGTGAGTTATTTGTATTCCTATCAACACCACTTGTAACTGCCAACATTTCACCTTAATGTTACTAAACTCCAAATGCTGAAAGTATAAAAGACAAAACCAATAATTCATCAGCTGATCGGCTGCAATTTTGTTTTCCAAAGTTCAAGTGGATATATGAACGTTTTCCACCCCAGTATTAACATTTTATTGAAATCTTATAGGTAGCAGAAGTTGATCCTCTGTCTGCATACTCAAACATAATTGTTACAGGCATGAGAATTGAAGATTATGATGCTTTGTTTTTTTCTTCAGCTGTGAATAAGATTGAAATAGATATGTAGCAATAATAGTTTCACTGAAAAAATAATAATTATTATTGTCTAATTAAGGGGCATTTAGTGTGGCCAATCCACCTATCCTGCGCACCTTTGGGTTTGTGGGGGCGGGATCCACCCAGACACTGGGAGAATGTGCAAATTCCACACGGACAGTGACCCGGGATCTAACCTGGGACCTCGCGCCGTGAGGCAGCAGGGCTAACCCACTGCGCCTCCGTGCTGCCCTCTCCTTCAAGTATTTTGATCCCTTGCCCCATGCTGTAATTGTGAGATGGTTCAGATGTTGACCATCCAATAAAGGGATTACTCCTGCATGCAGACGACCTGGGAACTTTGGCCTCTTTGTTCCTCTCTGTGCTCCATCTCCAGGTAGATAGAACAATGGAAACTATGCAGTGAAGCCACTATATCACTGCAACCATAAAATTGAAATTATGCATTGTTAATATATTCCTTTCAGCATTTGTAATTGTATATTTAGAATATATTATATTGTGATATGATTCTTTAGTGTGGAAGTTACATCACACAATTCCCAATACTTTAAGTTGATGGAGCTTCACATTTGCTGTCAGTGTTTTCTTGCTCTTGTTTTTGCCCTATGTAGTCTTGCCACACCCTGTATCTCGCTGTATATGCAGAATCCTCTGGCAGCAGCAACTTTCTTCTGCACACTGCTAGCTGTTAGCAATAAGTCAATAGTAGTCACATTTTCAGTCCCCATTCTCTTTCCCTCATGGAAATTCCCCACGTGCTTGGTTTAAAATAACTTTGGTTGAATTTTTCTATCCCACCTCCCCACTTTTCCCTTCTTGCCGTCTCAATTTAAAAAGCTGTGAGAACCCTTCCTGTATGTGAGGAATGCTGTGGAAACGCAAGTTGTTTGGATGAGTCACGCCAAATGTCAGAGAACTACAATGGATGCAAAGTGAAATCTTTTTAGAAAAATGCCGGCCCTGCAGTAATAAGTCAGGGATGTTTCTTTTGGAGTGCGGATGGGGATAGTTTTGTGGGGGAGGGGGTGCGAGGGGATTGCACAGAAGAGAGCATTTGGTACTTTCCAATTTCTATCACTAAAGCAAAATTATACCCTCTACTTCATTTAAATGCTGCCATTCGATGCACACACTGAACTTTACAGTGTGTTCTGCAGAATAAAATATCACTGGGTTGATTGGCATTATTACTTTAAGGTTCTGTCTTAAGTCCTTTTTTTTGGACAAATTGGAGTAATCAAGGGAGAAAGGAGCATCAGCACAATTTTGGAGCTCTTCTAACTTTACAAAGTGGATTTTATCTTGAGATCTACGTTGAAAATGTGCCTACATCTGCTGAGGCTTGGTTTAAACCCGGTGGGTATATTCACCCCCTGACAGACAGAAAATGACCACAGTGCTCAAATTACTTCTCATGCTTGCACTGCGATTTTAAAACTGTACTTGACCAGTAATTCTTGCTGATGGTGTTTTCCCAACCCCTCTTTTTTTTTAATTTCGAGTACTCAATTCATTTTTTCCAATTAAGGGGCAATTTAACGTGGCCAATCCACCCACCCTGCACATTTTTGGTTTGTGGGGGCGAAACCCACACGAACACAGGGAGAATGTGTAAACCAGTAACCCAGAGCCGGGATCGAACCTGGGACCTCGGCGCCGTGAGGCAGCAGGGCTAGCCCACCTGCTCCACTGTGCTGCCCACTTCCCAACCTCTCTGACCATGTCCCCAACTCTGATTTCTAAAATGCACAATAGAAGCTGGACTTCAGATAAGAATGAATGAAAAAGCTTTGTTGGGAACATAATGAGGTTAGCATTCTGTTTTTTCATTGCTACAAATTGTACCGGCTTGCAGTAGGCATTTTCTGTGGCTCACTGTTACTTGTCAATTTGATAAGCAGTCCTTGTGTATTGTGCAACTAAACAAGGACCTTTGCTGCCCAATATCTCAATTCGGTGTGTGTCTATATTATATATATTTTTTTTAGCATGCACATAGTCACAGCAAGCAATAGCCTTGTCAGTAGCTAGATGGAGATCTTTAAGTCTACCTTCAACTTAAGTCGGTGGGCACTCATCGACAATGTAAGTTAATGATGCCTTGACTTGGAGGGTTGTAATTAGACAATTTATTCTGCATACTGTGACCTCACATGCTGCCTTGTGCATTCTCCGGCTTTTATGGGTGATGGATTAAAAAGTACTGGTGTGAGGAGTCACAATTATGTCAACAAATTGGTTCATTTTCCATGGACTATAATGAATGAACAGAGCAGTTTTCTGAGAATTACATTGAATATACAGCACAATTGGCAATTTGGGCCAACTAGTCTGCTGGTGTTTATGCTCCTCGAGTCTCTTAACAGTCTATCTGCCTCATTTAACCATTAAACTTATTTTTCTACTCCCTTTATGTACTCGTCTAATTTCCTTCTGAAAGCATCTAAGCTATTTGCCTCAATCACTTCCTTTACGCAAAGAGTAGTGAGGCCGTGGAATGCCCTACCTGCTACAGTAGTGAACTCGCCAACATTGAGGGCATTTAAAAGTTTATTGGATAAACATATGGATGATAATGGCATAGTGTAGGTTAGATGGCTTTTGTTTCGGTGCAACATCGTGGGCCGAAGGGCCCGTACTGCGCTGTATTGTTCTATGTTCTATGTTCCTGTGGTAGCACGTTCCACATTCTAACCAGTCTGAGTAAAAATATTTCTGAGTTTCTTTACAGGGTATTTTAGTAACTATCTTGCACTTGGAGCCATAGAGGTTTACAGCATGACCCTTTATGGCCCCTAGTTTTTGATTGTCTCGCAATAATTCTCTCCACATCTACCCTGTCTAAACTATTCATAATTTCAAAAACCTCTAGGTCACTCCTAAACCTTGAAGAAGATTCAAAAGGATGACGGTAAGAGTTACGGTTATCTCAGAATCATTGAAGTTAAAGCGCAGAAGAAATGAAAAGATGAACTCCAACTCCAAATCTAGCACAAAAGACAAATCTATCAAACAAATATTCTCTCAGTACGTTGGAATTGTCAAATTATCACAAACAGACTTTGTGCTAACTGGTTAGATTTCATAGATTTCATAGAATTTACAGTGCAGAAGGAGGCCATTCAGCCCATCGAGTCTGCACCGGCTCTTGGAAAGAGCACCCTATCCGAGGTCCACACCTCTACCCTATCCCCATAACCCAGTAACCCCACCCAACACTAAGGGCAATTTTGGACACTAAGCGCAATTTATCATGGCCAATCCACCTAACCTGCACATCTTTGGACTGTGGGAGGAAACCGGAGCACCCGGAGGAAACCCACGCACACACGGGGAGGACGTGCAGACTCCGCACAGACAGTGACCCAAGCCGGAATCGAACCTGGAACCCTGGAGCTGTGAAGCAATTGTGCTATCCACAAGGCTACCGTGCGCATGTCTTTGTAAACATTAGAAAAGTTACAGTTCATAAAGAGGCCATTCAGGCAATCGTGTCTGTGCCGGCAAAAAAGAGAAAAGAAACTAGCCGCTTGTTTTAATCCCACTTTCCTGGTCCGTAGCCTTGCAGATTGCAGCACTTTAGATGCAGATCCAGGTACCTTTTTTAAAATGAGTTGAGAATTTCAGCCTTGACCACCAATTCAGGCAGTGAATTCCAGACGGCCACAACCCTCTGGGTGAAAACGATTTACTTTGTCCCCTGTAATATTTCTACCAATCACCTTAAATCAGTGCCCCCTGTAAATTGACCCCAGCACTAGAGGAAGCCAGTCTTTCCTGCTTACCCCATCTAGGCCCCTCATAATTGTGTACACTTGTTAGGTGACCCCTTAGCGGCCTCTGTTCTAAGGAAAACAACTATAGCCTATCCAATCTCTCCTCATAGCTGCAATTTTCAAACTCTGGCAAAGTAAGGAGATGGCAGATCAATTGAATAGGTGTTTTGGATTGGTCTTATATAGAAAATTCAAGTAACATCCCAGAAATAGTCAGAAATAACGAACTGGGAGGGAGGAACTGAAAAAAATTACAATCACCAGGGACGTGGTACTGAGCAAATTATTGGAGCTGTGGGCTGCCAAGTCAATGGTCACTTTTTTTTTTAAGGGATCCTACTTGGTTTAATTTTCCAAAATTTCCCAGATTCATGGAAGGTTCCGTTAGATTGGAAAATAGCAAATACAATTCCTTTTATTCAAAAAGGGAGACCGAAAGCAGGAAGATACAGGCCAGTTAGCTTAACATCTGACATGGGGAAAATGTTGGAAGCTATTATTAAAGAAGCTATGGTAGAGCAGTTTGATAAGTTCAGGGTAATCAGGCAGAGTCAACATTGTTTTGAGAGGGAAATCCTGTTTAACCAATTTGAATTCTTTGAAGAAGTAACATGGGCGGTGGATAAAGGGGTACTGGTGGATATAGTGTACATTGATTTCCAGAAGGTATTTGATAAGGTGCCATATCAAAAGTTGTTGCAGATAATAAAAGCTCATTTTGGGTTTGGGAGGGGGGGGGGGGGGGGGGGAGGGGTGGTGGTGGTGGTGACATACAGGCATGGATAGAAGATTGACTAGCAAACTGGAAACCGTATTCATAAATGGGTAATTTTCAGGTATGCAAGCTGTAATGAGTGATGTGTCACAGGGATCAATGCTGGGGCCTCAACTATTAATAATTTATATAAATGACTTGGATGAAGCAACCAAAGGTATGGTTGCTAAATTTGCTGACAACGGTAAGTAGAAAAGTAAGTTGTGAAGAGGACTAGCAAGGGACATAGGCTGAGTGAGTGGATAAAGATTTGGTCAGTGGATTTGTGGGAAAATATTAAGTTGTCCATTCTGGCAGGACGAATCAAAAGTAAGCCTATTGTCTGTAAACAGTGCGATCAGAGAGACCAATAAATCTGAGTCTTCGTGCATTAATTTCAAAAGGCTAGTATGCAGGTACGATGAGTAATTAGGAAAGCTAATAGAATAATATTGTTTATTGTGAGTGAAGTGAACACAAAAATTGGGAGGTTATTTTTGTATTTTATACATTCATGGGATGTGAGCATCACTGGCTAGGCCAGCATTCATTGCACATCCCCAATTGTCCTTTAGCAGGTGATGGTGAGCTGCTACCTTGAATGCAGTCCCTGAAGCGTAGGTACACCCACAACACTGTTAGGGAGGGAGTTGCAGGATTTTGACCCAGCAACAGAATGGCGATATATTTCTAAGTCGGGATGATGAGCAGCATGAAAAGGAGCTTCTAGGTGGTGGTGTCCCCAGGTATCTGCTGCCCTTGTCCTTCTAGATGGTAGCGGTCATGGATTTGGAAGGTGCTATCTAAGGAGTCTTGGTGAGTTCTGATTCTGTTATATAGGGCAGGGTTTTTCAAAGTGCACTGGTCACAGGAGGGTCGCGGAGTAGTCGGTCGCAGTGTTCCCGATTGCGGGAGGGTGCACAACAGCCACGCCCAGCTTTTAAATCGAGATCGCCGGCTGTGACCGGCTTTTAAATAGAACAATGCAGCCTTCCGGCCTGAAGCGGCGACAGAGAGCAAAGGTCAGTTGGCGTGGGTCATGAAGGTCGGTCAGTTGGTAAAATGGGTCCTAGGAAAAAATGTTTGAAAAACCCTGATATATACGGTATTGATCAGACCAATCTGGTGTACTGAGCACAACATTTGTCTCCTTACTAAGGAAAGATGTACATGTGTTTGAAAGTAATTCAGAGAAGGTTTACTGGATTAATACCTGGAATTGGAGAGTTGTCTTTTAGAGTTGGTTGGACAGGCTAGGCTTGTGTCCACTAGAGTTTAGAAGAGTAAGAGACAATTTATTTCAAACATATAAGATTCTGAGGGGTTCTGATAGGATGGATGTGGAGAGGGTGTTTCTTGTGGTAGAATAATGAATGTTGGGTCACTGTTTGACCTCCTCATTCCTCCTGATCTATGTCTTAAATAGGAAAACTTTTATTTTTAGATGGTCATGAGTCTTTGGAGCTCTCTTCCTCAGAAGGTGGTGGAAGTAGAGTCTTTGAATACTTTGGAAGTAGAACTAGATAAATTGTTGATTAGCACCAGGGTGAAAGGTTATCGGGGGGTAGGTGGATATGTGATGTGAGGTTTCAGTCAGACCTGCAATGATCGCATTGAAAGCAGATCAGTCCCGTGGGGCCTAATCATGCTCCTAATGCATATGTCTGTATGTGTTTTGGTTTCCTTGGAAGGTTGCTGAACTTCTTTTGAGGACAGTTCAGATAGCTGTGAAAACTGTTGAGCCGCTCAAGGCTCACTTGCCCAGCTTTCTGTGTGCTTTATGACCATCTCACAATCACATGGATCTACTTTTTAACATGGTTCATAACATATTTTTAAAATTTTAAATGTGTACTTTTTTATCACTATTCTGTACAGAACTACTAAATTTACTGATGTTGACCTCAGATTGCAAGGTCTGTAATCTTTGGGCCCACTTTGTCTTTGCAGAGCCCCCCTTTGTGTCTGGCTGAAACTGATTGGTGAGAGAACTTCAAGCTTTCAACAGTGGGAGAGTGGAAATCAACTAAGTTGGCATGGTAGCGCAGTGGTTGGCACTGTTGACTCACAGCGCCAGAGACCTGGGTTTGAGTCTGGTCTTGGCTGATTGTATGGAGTTTGCATGTTCTCTCTGTGCCTGTGTGGGTTTCCTCTGGCATTCCAGTTCCCTTCCACAGTCCAAAGATGTGCAGGTTAGGTGGATTGGCCATGATCAATAGGGCAGGGGAATGGACCTAGGTAGAGTATTCTTTTGGAGGGTTGGTGCAGACTCAATAGACTGAATGGAGGCCTCCTACACTGTAGGAATTCTATGATAAGCATAGAAGTCACCACCTAAAATTATAAACCACCTCTTTGTGTGCTTGGTGCCAGGACCTGTACCAGTTGGTGATCTGCATTTAGGAAATGTTTTCTTGTCTCTAGTGGAATCAACCAGTCAGCTCTTGTTTTATACTGAGGGTATTTTGTATCAGTTTCAGCTGGGAATGGACTTGCTGTGATTTGGTTCAATGTGAGGGTAACTCTCTCTGGTACAATGCATGTTAAATAACCTTTTGCAGTTTGCATTAAGTATCCATAGATAGTAAATGTGTAATGCAAACTTTGTGTCTAATTCAAGGATTTGTCAATGTTTTATAAATGGATACTGAAATGAATTTTTGTTTGCCATGCAAAGATTGTGCTATAATTCACAAGTACTAAAATGTGTTTTTTTATTTTGAATTCTGATCCGTAAAAAGCTGGCGTTTTAACTATGGTTTGTGTTTTGTGGGCATGAATGATAAATCTGGGCTTGGCTGAGGTTTCCTTGGGAAGGAAGTCTTTGAACTCCCAATGCATTCGTCGGCCCCAATTGCGATAGCAATGTATGATGACTACTGATAACCCGAGTGTAGCAATTTGTTATGCTTAATCATAAAGGTTGACTAAAAGCACTGTGTATTTTGGCACCCGTGTTCATAGTGAGGTGCGTAACTTCACATCCTTTATAAAGTGTTTTTTAACCCAGCATGGGTAGAACATTGTACTTGCAGCCAAATATAGTAATTGTGGTGGCATATTTGGGAGAAGACAGATCAGTTTAATGAATAGAAATGCAAAGTGTGTCCATGCGGTATATTCCACGTTGTCTTTTATGTTTTGAAAATTGTAGTACATGGCTGAATGGGATATGAGCTTGGTACTGGAGCTGGAGGGTACTTAAAATTATCAGGTGGAACAATGAGCCTGAATAACTTCGCCAAATGGAATGAACAGCATTGCTTCATCCTCAACACCACTGAATTTATTGTGGTACACAAAATTCCATTGAAATGTTTAGTTTACTGTAGTAGGTTTTCTTTCATATTTCAGGGAACTCTTGTGGGTATGTGTGTTCAGCGTGTAAGACTTAAAGAACAACAAAAGGAATGTTCAAAGATTTAAAACAAAGCCTGTTACATAACACGGTGTCGTGCATTGCTTATCTTTGCCTTCATGTTTGAAAAGCTGATGGATTGTCATTCAAGCAAATTAATCGCACATTTTCTCGATCTATAGTTCTGTTTCAAATAGGGTTGGGAGTGATAACTGATCGACATTCAGTATTCTGTGTTATCAACATCAAAAGCACTCCACCATTTTTTGATTGGCCAATATGCTAGCCTGGACAATGACTACAGTATAGAAATTTGCAGAAGTTCTAAACCTCCGATCACAAAGCTGAAAGAAGGTTTTGTTAACTGCAGTGTTCAGCACTTAAAAACATCTGGATTCTGAAGAAGGATCCACATCTAAAATGTAATTGGTCTGTTCTCTCCACATATGCTAACAGACCTTCTGTGTGTTCTCTGACGTTTTTGCTGATCCTGAAGCTGCTTGTAACAGCCTTATATTTTGTATTTCATTATGATTCAATACCCATGGTACTCGGCTTTTTGTTGCATTGGTATTTGATATGGGGGAGTTTGATCAAGGCATGTAGCGTCAGCATCATGCAACCGTAAAAAGGTGACTTGGAAAGTAGAACCATGCGGGCCAGAGAGGGAATCTTGGTTTGAAACCTGGTCTGTGCTCAAATGGCTGATCTCAGTCAGGGTGCCACAAGGTATTGGTATTCCTGGTTTAGAAAGTGGAAATAGGCCACAACCCCCACCTAGTGGTATCCAGCAATTCCCACTGGAATGCATGCATACGTATCCACTGCAACAAACCCAGTGGGCACAGTGTAATGTGCCACTAGTTAAATAGCCCACTCAACACCAAGGGATCCTAGCGTTCTGCAGCAGTGTTTTTCAAACTTTATTTCAGGGACCTATTTTTACCAACCGGCCGACCTTCGCGACCCACCATTTTCTCTTACCTTGTTTGCTGCTGACAAAATGGAGGAATAGCAATCGCGCCCAAAGCACATGAAGTCGACGTTCAGGGGAGCATTACCTGCTCTCTGCCTCCCTTCAGGCAAGAAGGTTACATTGAATTTAAAAAAAAAAATCTTCTCCTGCGTCTCCGATTGGGCAAATTTGCGTGCAGTAGCTGTCTTTTAACAATGTCGGCTGTGAGTGGCCTTCAAAATGACGGCCGTGACTATATAAAAAAAATGCGGGCGCACTGCGCATGCATGCCCACTCAACGGTGCGCATGGGCAGAACATACCGATGAGCGGGCATGCATGTGCAGTACACCCGCATTTTCTATATGCCATTTTGAAGCCTGCTTGCAGCCGGCATTGTTAAAAGCCAGCTGCTGCGGCTGGTGCACGTGAATTTGCGCAATCGGGAGCGCCGAGTTGGACGGCTCCGCGGCCCACCCGACACCCGCCTGCGACCCACCCATGGGTTGTGACCCCGACTTTGAAAATGTCTGTTCTACAGAACTGGCTCCCAATATGAGACAGTGGCTTCAGCGGAAAGTTCAAAATAAAAATGGAAAACCAAGACTACGTTTCAGAACCGTAAACAAAATATGTTTTTAACTTGGGTGTTTAAAGTGTGACATTTATTGCACCTAAAACTGGTATGGTTTGTAAAAGTAATGTAAATATTAAAGTATGCCATAGCACCATCTGTCTGTACTTAATGTTACTCGTAGGTGATGTGCTTATTTGTGGCCATGTGTTCACTCTCATTAAATAAACTGCATTATTGTTGTAAATCTGATCAGGATGAAGTGACTAAAACCAATGAAGTAACTTCAAATGGCACTGTCTGGACGAAACTCCACAAATAAGTGACTGTGTATATCTTCTGAGGTAAATTGGGGCTCCATCATACTTGAGGGTACAGCTCTCTTTCAAGATCCATCCTGTGCAATGTTCAAACATATAATTGAAAAATAATAAGGGCTAAACAAAATATTAACTTGTGTGTGACTTGAATGCTTATGCGTCACCTACCACAATCATAGGTATCTAATTTCAAGTTATATCACAATCTTGTTGAGGCATTGTAACATCTTACAAACCTGGTCTTGGTGATTTTACTCTGGATCCAAAGGGCCTGTGTGTATTGTCAGGTGAGATGAGAGCTTAAGTTACATTTCCAGGACCTGGTCAACGGTCAGTTCAATTTCTAACTGATGTTGGTGAGATTTTTTTGAACATAAGAAAGTTGTGGTTGTGGCCTGTTGCAGTATCAGAGTGTCAGCCTGACCTGTAAATTGAACAACTATTTTACAGAGCTGACTTTGCGGTTGAGAACATTGTGCCACTGGAGCAGAGCGTTTCCAGCAGCTGAAATCCAGTGTGTGCCATATTGGGGGGGGGGCTACTGTTAAGAAATGAATGGTCCAGAGCATGGACGGAGATGAAGTACATCAAACCTGGAGGCTGTGGTTCGTTTTGATCTGCAAAGCATATTCCAGTACTTATTGTGGACTAAATGGTGGAAATCTTTCAGTCAGGCTTTTTTTTTTACACATTGGAATAGGATTTGGCCGTTCGGTATCTTGCCTGATCTGATTCTGAACTCCATTTACTCACCTTGGTTCCGTAACACTGAACAAAATTCACTTTTTGAAATTTTCAAGTTGATGCAGCTTTCACGGAATTTTTGGAGAGCAAGTTCCAGCTATCTGCTGCAGTTTGCATAAAGGAATGCATCCATTGAAAGTCCTAGCTTTGTAAGGATCTATAGGCTTCTTTATTTTTAAAATACTTACTCCGTTTGAGTCCAAACCAAAGTTTTAATGGACATGATGTTTTTCACAGTTCAAATGGACATAATATGGAAACTTCTGGCATTACAGAAGAGGTTTGATTGAAATCTTGGTTATGGTTTAGGTGCACAGAAAATTAACCTAATTCTGAATAATGAATGATATTGACCAGTGAGTCTTGATGTTGTTTCCTAACTGCCAACTTATAATCAGTGTTACAGCCCCACTCTTTAACCTTGACAGCAATGCCCCTTCCTTCTGACCCCCTGGAATTAAACTATGTCCGGCGTTCTAAATTTCTCTACGGTTAACCTGCTGCCCAGGTTTATAATAATCTTTATTAGTATCACAAGTAGGCTTACATTAACACTGCAATGAAGTTACTGTGAAAATCCCCTAGTCGCCACACTCCGGCACCTGTTCGGGTACACTGAGGGAGAATTCAGAATGCCCAATTCACCTAACAAGCACGTATTTCGGGCCTTGTGGGAGGAAACCGGAGCACCCGGAGGAAACCCACGCAGACATGGGGAGAATGTGCAGACTCCACGCAGACAGTGACCCAAGCCGGGAATCAAACCCGCATCCCTGGTGCTGTTAAATGCTAACCACTGTGCTACCGTGTTGCAGCCCGGACTGAAGGAAATAAAGGGTGCCTGATTCAAGGGGCCTAAATTTGCAAGAAGGGCTAATTTGAACAGATTTTGTGTTGGTTGTTTGTTCCAGTAAAAACTCAACTATATCTTTATATTCTGAAAACAAAAAGTCAATGAAGCACATACTTGCAGTAATTTTCTGCATGTGCAGCACAGCGTTTATCCACATATCTTTATCAAAGTGGAATTTCCTGTATGTTAGTCTTGAAACCACATAAAGCATTTGTACACTTCATTAAAGCTCTAGCACTGAGGGTTAGCTTGGTTCCAGTTTTTATTTTGGAAGTGTTGCAGATTTTCTATTGGCCATGGCTCTTTTAGATCATGGCTAAATCCCAAAACTGAGTTATTTTTTTGGCAGTAGATCGCTTTGCAACTCAAAACATTTGTCTTCTCTGGCTTTGGGTAGGAACTCGCTGCGAGTACAGTGCATGCATAGTCCAAAAACTGCTCAGGAAATTTAAGACGACAAGTGATGGGACAAATGTGTTGTGAAGTTGTGGATCTCCTTCCTTTTGCAATCTTAAATGCTGATATACAGTCCTCAGCCATTGATTGGTGTGGTCTATTATTCTTTCCAGCGGCTTTATTTAACAGAAGTATTTTGTTATATGTGGAATATTTGGTTACATAGTCTTAACATCGAATGTCGCCTGGGGTTGATGATGAAAAACTAAGTACCTGCAACAACTTCCATCTATACAGAGGCCCGGAATTCATTGCAGTGGTGATATCAGTGACAAACATTGTCAGATCACTTTGCCCTTATTGTCTTCCAGTGGTGAATTTATGTCACCATTTGTAGAGAATATATTGGAATATGTTGACTTGAGCTAGCAGTGAACCTGTAACAGTATGGCAAATGGACAATTGATTGATCCCATCAATTTTGTAGTTTATATAACAGAACCTGTACAAATGCCTTAACTTGATCTGCAATAAATCAATTCTTCTTTCAATGTATATTTAAGAGACATTAGAACATTGTAGGTAGATTTCACTACCTCACTTAATAAATGGATTGAAGAAAGTTAAGGGAATTAAAAAAACATTCTCAATTATTCATTGTTCTGTTATACTTTATTGAGGTCAAAATTAGCTTCCTGAGAGAGATGGTGCGTGCTATTCTACACAAAGTGAACCAGATTATTATCAGTTTACTTGCCTGTATATAAAGTATTATCACAGTTAGCATTGTAACTATACACTGTGGTCCACTTTGAATCCATGTTTCTGTGAATCATTATCGTTTGGATATCATTATGGGACTGAAGTTTAGTGCACATCTAGGTCACCTAATGGTCTGATTTCTTTCTTTTTGGGTTATGGTTTAGCACTGAACTTAACAGCAGTAGATAAGTGGAAATATTGAATTACTTTGATCCTTATTAAAAAATAATTGTTACAATGATAATATGTTGCATTTATAAACTGTCTTTAGCGTTGTAAAACATCTCCAGATGCTTTTTGGAAGCACCATCAAACAGAATTTGACACCATGTTACATGGGATGCTAGAGCAGATGACCAAAAGCTTAGTCAGAGATAAGTTCTAAGGAACATCTTGAAGAAAGGTAGAGAGAGACCAACTGATATAGCTCAACTTGGATGAATTGAAGGCTGCCAAGTTTACGTCTTGTGCTTCAGCAGACAAAAGTGTTAACTATAATTTGATTTCTGAGAATGGATCTGGGCATTCTCTTTGTATTGACCTTCTATGCTTTTTTGTGGATAATGAGACAGCAGAAGCAACCATCTTTTGCAGTGTCATTAGGTGGGATTTTCCAGCTGTGCCCGCCGGTGGGATCTTCCAGACTTGCTGACAACGCCCCACCCCACCCTCCCCTCCGCCCCGTCCCTGGTGCCTGCCCATTATTTTTCAACCTAAGTGACGGAACACTGACTTGAATGTAGCAAAATTCACAATTGACAATTGTTTCAATGGGGGAGAGCCATATTTATCTTGTAGCTGTTTTGGTGAGCGGTAATAGTGGAGTGGAAGTGGAGCCACAGTGCCAAGGGATTACATAGTGGCATTAGTAATTGCATAAGTCACTGACACCATTATTTCCTGGAACATCTGTAAGAATCATGTCATAGTCTCAGATGCACCAATTATTGAGAGCCTTCAACAAACTCCAAGTCAGATTTTAGTATAAAGAAAGCTTCCCAAGGTGCTTCACAGAAATGTGAAAAAATGAACCGCCTTTTTAAAAATTCAATTTACGGGACGTGGGTGTCGCTGGCGAGGCCCTAAGGAAGGTGGTGGTGAGCTACCTTTTGTGAACCGCTGCGGTTTCCAAGGTGTAAGTGCATGGACAGTGCTGTTAGGGAAAGAATTCCAGGATTTTGACTCCGCAACAGTGAAGGGATGACAATATATTTCCAAGTCAGGATGGTGAGTGACTTGGAGGGGAACTTCCAAGTGTTTGTGTTCCCTTCTGGTGCTCTTGGTAAGTGGTCATGGGCTTCCTAAGGGACCTTGGTGAATTCCTGCAGTGCAGCTTGTAAAGCTGCCACTGTTGGTCAGTGATGCAAGGATTGCATGTTTGAAGAAGGGGCTGCAATCAAGCAGGCTTGCTTTGTTCTGTGTGGTGTTGAGCTCCACTAGTGTTGTTGGAGCTGTACTTGACCAGACAAGTGGAGAGTATTCCATTACACTCCTGATGTGCTTTGATGAGGGTGGACAGACTCGGGTGGGGGGGTCAGGAGGTGAGTTACTCAACACAGGATTCCTAGCCTTTAACCTGCTGAAAGCCACAGTATTTCTATGGCCAGTCCAGTTCATTTTCTGGTCAATGGTAACCCCCAGGATGTTGATAGTGGGGAATTCAGTGATGGCAATGCCATTGAATGTCATTTAGGGGCCGAAGGTTAAGATTCTTTCTTTTTGGAGATGGTCAGTGCCTGCCACTTGTTTGTGGGGCATGGATGTTACTTGCCACTTGTCAGCTGAAGCCTGGATATTGTCCAGGTCTTGCTACATTTGGACATGAACTGTTTCAGTACCTGAGGAGTCGCAAATGTTGCTGAACATTGTATAATAATTAGCAAACATCCTCACTTCTAATCTTATGATGGAAGGTCATTGATGAAGCAGCTGAAGATGGTTGGGCTGAGGAACTTCCTGAAGTGATTTCCTGGCGCTAAGTTGATTGACTTGGTCCTGGAGCTGAGTTGATTGATCTCCAGTCACCACAACCATCCTCACTTGTGCTAGGTATGAATCCAATCAAACCAGTGGAGGGTTTCCCCCTGATTATCATTGACTCCAATTTTGCTAGGGCTCCTTGATGCCATACCTGGTCAATTGCTACCTTCATGTCAAGGGTAGTTACTCTCACTTCACCTCTGACATGCAGTTCTTTTGTCTATGTTTGAACCAAGGCTGTAATGGGATCAGGAGCTGAATGACCCTGGTGGAACCCAAACTGTGAGCGTCTATGAGCAGGTTAGTGCTGCTTGATGGCACTATGATGATTCCTTCCATCACTTTGCGGTTGATATGAGTTTTGGATTTAGCTCAGTTGGCTTGACAGCTGGTTTGTGATGCAAAGCAAAGCCAATAGCATGGGTTCAATTTCTGTACTGATTATTCATGAAGGCTCGTCCCCTCGAACCTTGCCCCTCACCTGAGGTGCAGTGATCCTTGGGTTAAATCACCATGAGCCAGCTCTCCCCTTCAAAGGGGAAAGCAGCCTCTGGTCACCTGGGACTATGGCGACTTTACTTGCTGATTGAGAGTAGACTGATACGGTGGTAATTGGCCAGTTTGGATTTGACCTATTTCTTGTGTACAGGTCATAGCCTGGGCTATTTTTCACATTGCTGGATAGATGCTATTGTTGCAGTTGTATTAGAAAAGCTTAGCTAGGGGTGCATCAATTTCTGGAGCACAAGTCTTCAGTACTGTTAGTTACTGTACTGTTCTGTTCAGTACTGCATTGTTAGTCAAGGACAGTATTATGGTGGCAGAAAGGATGTTTGATGAGGACTCGTCTACTGAGGTAGTATGGACCGAGGTTAGAAACAGGAAAGGAGAGGTCACCCTGTTGGGAGTTTTCTATAGGCCTCTGAAAAGTTCCAGAGATGTAGAGGAAAGGATTGCAAAGATGATTCTGGATAGGAGCGAAAGTAACAGGGTAGTTGTTATGGGGGACTTTTAACTTTCCAAATATTGACTGGAAATGCTATAGTTCGAGTACTTTAGATGGGTCCGCTTTTGTCTTAAGTGTGCAGGAGTGTTTCCTAACACAGTATGTAGATAGGCCAATGAGAGGCGATGCCATATTGGATTTGGTACTGGGTAATGAACCAGCACAGGTGTTAGATTTGGAGGTAGGTGAGTACTTTGGTGATAGTGACCACATTTCGATTACGTTTACTTTAGCGATGGAAATCATAGATTATCATAGAATTTACAGTGCAGAAGGAGGACATTCGGCCCATCGAGTCTGCACCGGCTCTTGGAAAGAACACCCTACCCAAGGTCAACACCTCCACCCTATCCCCATAACCCAGTATCCCCACCCAACACTAAGGGCAATTTTGGACACTAAGGGCAATTTATCATGGCCAATCCACCTAACCTGCACATCTTTGGACTGTGGGAGGAAACCGGAGCACCCGGAGGAAACCCACGCACACACTGGGAGGATATGCAGACTCCGCACAGACAGTGACCCAAGCCGGAATCGACCCTGGAGCTGTGAAGCAATTGTGCTATCCACAATGCTACCGTGCTGCCCTTTTCAGCTTGCTGTCTACACTGGGAAAGGGATAGGTATATACCGCAGGGCAAGAGTTATATTTGGGGGAAAGGCAATTCTGATGCGATGAGGCAAGACTTAGGATGCATCGGATAGGGAGGGAAACTGCAGAGGGATGGGCACAATTGAAATGTGGAGCTTGTTCAAGGAACAGCTACTGCGTGTCCTTGATAAGTGTGTACCTGTCAGGCAGGGAGGAAGTGGTTGAGCGAGGGAACCGTGGTTTACTAAAGTTGTTGCATCACTTGTCAAGAGGAAGAAGGAGGCTTATGTAAAGATGAGAAGTGAAGGTTCAGTTAGGGCGCTCGAGAGTTACAAGTTAGCTAGGAAGGACCTAAAGAGAGAGCTAAGAAGAGCCAAGAGGGGACATGAGAAGTCTTTGGCAGGTAGGATCAAGGATAACACTAAAGCTTTCTAAAGATATGTCAGGAATAAAAGAATGACTAGGGTAAGAATAGGGCCAGTCAAGGACAGTAGTGGGAAGTTGTGCGTGGAGTCCGAGGAGATGGGAGAGGTGCTAAATGAATATTTTTCGTCAGTATTCACACAGGAAAAAGACAATGTTGTTGAGGAGAATGCTGAGATACGGGCTACTAGACTAGAAGGGCTTGAGGTTCATAAGGAGGAGGTGTTAGCAATTATGGAAAGTGTGAAAATAGATAAGTCCCCTGGGCCGGTTGGGATTTATCCTAGGGTTCTCTGAGAAACTAGGGAGGAGATTGCTGAGCCTTTGGCTTTGATCTTTATGTCATCATTGTCTACAGGAATAGTGCCAGAAGACTGGAGGATAGCAAATGTTGCCCCCTTGTTCAAGAAGGGGAGTAGAGCCAACCCCAGTAACTATACATCAGTGAGCCTTACTTCTGTTGTGGGCAAAGTCTTGGAAAGGTTTCTTAGAGATAGGATGTATAATCATCTGGAAAGGAATAATTTGATTAGAGATAGTCAACACGGTTTTGTGAAGGGTAGACCGTGCCTCAAAAAACCTTATTGAGTTCTTTGAGAAGGTGACCAAACAGGTGGACGAGGGTAAAGCGGTTGATGTGGTGTATCTGGATTTCAGTAAAGTGTTTGATAAGGTTCCCCACGGTAGGCTATTGCAGAAAATACAGAGGCATGGGATTCACGGTGATTTAGCAGTTTGGATCAGAAAGTGGCGAGCTGGAAGAAGACAAAGGGTGGTGGTTGATGGGAAATGTTCAGCCTGGAGTCCAGTTACTAGTGGTGTACCACAAGGATCTGTTTTGGGGCCACTGCTGTTTGTCATTTTTATAAATGACCTGGAGGAGGGCGTAGAAGGATGGGTGAGTAAATTTGCAGATGACACTAAAGTCGGTGGAGTTGTTGACAGTGCGGAAGGATGTTACAAGTTACAGAGGGACATCGATAAGCTGCAGAGCTGGGCTGAGAGGTGGCAAATGGAATTTAATGCAGAAAAGTGTGAGGTGATTCATTTTGGAAGGAATAACAGGAATACAGAGTACTGGGCTAATGGTAAGATTCTTGGTAGTGTAGATGAGCAGAGAGATCTCGGTGTCCATGTACATAGATCCCTGAAAGTTGCCACCCAGGTTGAGAGGGTTGTTCAGAAGGTGTACGGTGTGTTAGCTTTTATTGGTAGAGGGATTGAGTTTCGGAGCCATGAGGTCATGTTGCAGCTATACAACATTCTGGTGCGGCCGCATTTGGAGTATTGCGAGCAATTCTTGTCGCCGCATTATAGGAAGGATGTGGAAGCATTGGAAAGGGTGCAGAGGAGATTTACCAGAATGTTGCCTGGTATGGAGGGAAGATCTTATGAGGGAAGGCTGAGGGACTTGACGCTGTTTTTGTTAGAGAGAAGAAGGTTAAGAGGTGACTTAATTGAGGCATACAAGATGATCAGAGGATTGGATAGAGTGGACAGTGAGAGCCTTCTTCCTCGGATGGTGATGTGTAGCACAAGAGGACATAGCTTTAAATTGAGGGGAGATAGATTTAAATTGAGGGGAGATAGATATAGGACAGGTGTCAGAGGTAGGTTCCTTGCTCAGAGAGTAGTAAGGGCATGGAATGCCCTGCCTGCAACAGTAGTGGACTCGCCAACACTAAGGGCATTCGAATGGTCATTGGAAAAACATGTGGGTGATAAGGGAATAGTGTAGATGAGCTTTAGAGTGGTTTCACAGGTCGGCGCAACATCGAGGGCCAAAGGGCCTGTACTGCGCTGTAATGTTCTATGTACTATTGCCAGAGTATTATCAGAGTCCATAGCCTTTGCAGTACCCTGTGACTTCAATTGTTTCTTGATGCCACCTAGATTGAATTGAATTGGTTGAAGACTGACTTCTGTAATGCTGGGGACCCCCAAAGTAGGCAGAGATGGATCATCCACTCGGCACATCTGGCTGAAGAATATTGCGAATGCTTCAGCCTCATTATTACTCAGATGTGCTGGATTCCTTCATCGTTGAGAATGGGGATATTTGTGGAGCCTCCTCCTCCAATGAGTTGTTTAATTGTCCACCATCATTCACACCAAGATGTGGAAGGACTGCAGAGCTTGGTCCGATCTGTTGATTGTGGGATTGCTTAGCTCTGTCAATTATTTGCAGTTTATGTTGTTTGGCACGTAAGTAGTCCTGTGTTGCAGCTTCATCAGGTTGGCACCTCATTTTTAGGTTGCTTCTTGCATGCTCTCCTGCACTCTTCATTGAACCAGGGTGATCCCCTGCTTTGCGTTCATGGTAGAGTGGGGGATATGCCAGCTCATGAGGTTATCGATTATGGTTAAGTAAATTCTGCTGCTGATGGCCTACAACGCCTTACAGATGCCCAGTCCTGCGTTGCTAGATCTGTTTGAAATCTATCCCATTTAGCACAATGGTAGTACCACACAACATGATGGAGAGTATCCTCAATGAGTGAAATCATCTCCACAGGGACAGTGTTATGGTCACTCCTGCCATGGACAGATGCATCTGTGGCAGTTAGGTTAGTGAGGATGAGGCCAAGTACGTTTTTCCCCCTCGTTGGCTTCCTCACCTGCTGCTGCAGTCCCAGTCTAGCAGCTATGTCCTTTACGACCCAGCCAGCTTGGTCTGTGGTGGTGTTACCGAGCCACTCTTGGTGGTGGACATTGAAGTCCCCCACCCAGAGAACATTCTGTGCCCTTGCCACCCTTCAGTGCTTCCTCCAAGTGGTATTCAACATGGAGAAGTAGTGATTCACCAGTGGATGGCGGTAACCAGCAGGAGGTTCCTTATCCATGTTTCACCATGAGACTTCATGGGGTCTGAAGTCGATGTTGAAGACTCCCAGGGCAATTTCTTCCTGACTATATACCACTGTGCCACCAACTTTGCTGGGCCTGTCCTGCGGTAAGACAGGGCATACCCAGGAATAGTGATGGGTGTCTAAGGTATGATTCTGTGAGTATGACTGTGTCGGGCTGTTGCTTGACCAGTCTGTGCGATACCACTCCCAGTTTTCGCACTGACCACCAGATGCCAGTAAGGAAGACTTTGCATGGTATACAGGACTGGGTTTGCCATGGTTGTTTCCGGTGCCTAACTCTGCCGGGTGGTCCGTCCAGTTTCATTCCTTTGTGATTTCTTTGTAGCGGATGCAGCTGAGTGGCTTGCTAGCCATTTCAGAGGATAGTTAACCAATATAGGCCAGACGAAGTAAGGATGGCAGGTTTCCTTCTCTAAAGAACAATAGTGAACCAATAGGGTTTCATGGCCATCATTATACTTTTCATTCCATCTGTTTTTCATTTGTGTTTAAATTCCACCATGTGCCATTGTGGGATTTGAACCCAGGACCCCAGAGGATTACCCAGGGTCTCTGGTGTACCAGTCGAGCGACAAAACACTGCCACTACCTCTCCTAACCAAAGAAACTGTAGTGAGGTGATCAAAATTTGCCTGAAGAGCTATGGGGCTGATCTCCGCACCCCGACGTTGAAATCGCATTCGGTGACAGGGCGGAGAATCCGTTTTGGCACACAAAATTGGGAGAGGCGCTGGTTCTTCAATGCTCGTGGGGTGCGTCGCGCGGAGTATCCACTGCCTCAGGCCAATGCCTGAGGCCCGCCCTGATGCTCTGTCCCGACCGGCCGAATTCCCAATGGCGTGAACCTCTCATGGTCCCACCATCCGTGATCCTCACATGGTGGCTGCGGACTCGGTCCGCGGCTGTCACGGTTGGGGAAAAGCTGATTGGCGGGCAGGGGGGCTTCATTCGGGGCTGGGACAATGTGTGCGGCCGGTGCGGGGCACAATTTTTCTGGTCCAGATCCGCGGGCTGAGTCCGCCATGGAGCAAGGTGTGGATGTTGGAGGCAGCTGCCGTGCCCATGGACGGTCTCTGACCCGGAGGTGTGGGGGGGCCGTATCGGCAGCTAGAGCTACGAGCACTACGACAGCTGCATGCTAGCCCCCAGAAAAATGGGGAATCTGTGGCCTTTTGACTCTAATTTTCTGGCGTAAAAGACCACAGTTTTCCTGACGGCGTGGGGATTTAGTCCCAAAAATGGAGCCAGCCCATGGCCTTTAATGCTTTAAGGATGGCTTTTAAATTAAGAAAGGCAGGTGGAGGGACAGAACGGTTTGATGGAAGGAATGCAAGAGTGAAATCCAGGCAGCTGAAGTCTTGGCATCAGTAAAGCTGGATGTCATTCGTGGCGGGAGAGCTGGGTTTATGATAGAGGCTGAAAAAAATGGCTCTTTCCTGGCGTTTAGTTGGAGTAAATTGAAACTTCTCCATGACCAATGTTGTATAAGCAGCCTGTCAGTGCAAGAGTCAAAGTGGAGTTTGTAAAAGCATTGCAGCGGTAGAGTTGTGTGTTTTTGTGTACTTGCGGATCTGACCCCATATTTTTGAAAGATGTCTTCCCTTCTAGGGCTGTGTGTAGAAGGGACTTTAAAAGATAAATCTTTGGTAGCAGGGATGGGGTAGGGGTTGTGGGGAAGACTGGAGCCTGAAGATAATGACATGGAGAAAGATATCATTGTTTAGGAGAGCTCTGACTACATCACATAGATAAGAGTGGAATCAAGAAGGGAAGCACCGTGGAACTGGGCAGCTCCAGCGAGGCATTTGAGGAGCTTTTAAACCATTGGTGGGAAACCTACAGCCATCTAGGTTCTGGGTATGGCCCTGGAGACGTGGACTGTTGCTCATGCGCAGGGTTGCCACGTTCTGCTGACTTCCGTTCCTGTTTTTTTCCCCCTGCTGGTATGACTGGTAAAGGCTGTTGCTAACTTTCGGTTGGTTCAATTGGCTCTGTTTTATAACCTTTGCTCTCGAGTCGCCAGTATCTTTATGATACCACCACGAGGTTCAAATTCAAGTAATGATCAATAACTCAATATACCAATTAGTAAGATTCAAATCAAAGCACATTTATTATACACCGTAATCGCTACTCATGCATAAATTCTACTTCTAAGCTACTTCTACAACTAACAGGCGTATACTTAGCTTCGGACTGACCCATCAGGTCAGTGGAACAAATGGCCTTTCGTTCGGGTTCTGAGTCTGCGGGATTCAAAGTTGGTATGGACTGGTAGCTAGGAGTGCCTATCTCGTAGCGAGCATTGACTTAAGACTTACTAGCTCTTGGCGGGAGCTGAACCGGTCACTGTCAAGGGTTGGTTCGTGTTGCTGAGTGACCCGGTCAAGAAGGATGATTTGAACTTGGGGGGCCTTACTTTATAGTCCCCAGGGGCTTCCCGCCTTTCGGGGCGGACCCTGTACCTGGTTCCAAGTGATAGGACTTTGTTCCAGTCGCTTGGTTCGATTTCTCCAATACTGGAGCGGTTCCCTGATCGATGGGCGGTCTTTAGCTGTGTCCGTTAACCTCTTTTGTGTTGGCTCCTGCTGGCGCCGAGGAGTCTGGCTTGGCCTTGTTTATCCCAAATGTTTTGATTGTTCCTGGGGATCGCTCATTAGTATGTAAATGGCTGCTTGTATCGATGCTGTCTGGGTTTTTGCAGAGTTTAATACACCGTAAACGTGCACCTGCTAGTTTCTGCCTCTGTTGGCTGAATTTCCCTGCAGCCTTTGCTGTTCTCCATTTTACGTCGGGAGTTGGCCAACCCAGGTGGCTACAAGGCTGCAGTGATACACCCGTAAAGCAAAGGGCAAGTGAAGTGGGCGTGCTGATTGCTCACAACATTGATGTGAGAGCCATGCACTCCCTCTGCATCCAAAGTATGAATATCTCTTTTGTTTTTACCATTCAAAGTTGATATTTCTATTAATATATAAATGATTATGCATTTTCTATAAATCATTATGAAATATTAAGCATGTATTTATATAATCTTTAAAAAAATCTTTATTGTCACAAGTAGGCTTAGATTAACACTGCAATGAAGTTACTGTGAAAATCCCCTGGTCGCCACACTCCGGTGCCTGCTCGGTTACACTGAGGGAGAATTCAGAATGTCCAAATGACCTTGCAGCATGTATTTCGGGACATGTAGGAGGAAACCGGAGCACCTGTAGGGAACCCATGCAGACACGGGGAGAACGTGCAGACTCCACGCAGGCAGTGACCCAAGCCGGGAATCGAACCTGGGACCTTGGCGCTGTGAAGAAACAGTGCTAACCACTGTGCTACAGTGCCACGTATTAAATGTATTTAATCTTATTCATGTGGTCGTGGTTTTTGAACAAGCCCGATTTCAATTTTGCGGCCCGCTGAGATGAAGGAGGGTCGTTCATGCTAGCTTAGGTTGTCCATCTCTGTTTTAAGCACATTAAAGGTTGTTTGAAGGTTTTCATGGTGAGAGATGTAACGTTGAGTAAGATGATCTTATGGATACACCATGTAAAATCTGCTCTGAAAAGAATAATTATCTTAAAAGGCTTCCTTAGAAGAACTGGGAGGCCTTGATGTTTCAGGCAGCTCACTCTGTCCATTGTCTGGAGGAATGACAGGAACAGGTGAACGAGGTAGTTATGTATAGTGAAGGATGGGAATATGGGTAGGATCTTACTGCTGATTGGTCAGGCTATTGTTTTTGTAATAGGTTGGTACATGTTAACGTTCTTACTGTTGATTGGTCGACTGTGCAGAATGAGTTATATTCCTTGAGTAAGGGTAGCCAAATGGCTGCTATCTTGAGAGATGGTGTGGGATTGGTAGATCTCCACGGCCTCCCTGGTGTGTCTAGTGTGCCAGTGTATGACAGACGAGCTAAGTCTAGAGTTGGGTCATTGGATGTTGTAGTTATTAAGTTGAACATGCTTAATGATAGCTGACTTGTCCCATTCACTGTGTTTGAAGTAGGTTCCATATTCCTTGAGTCAGTTCTACTGTGATTCATTACCTCTCCTCATCCACCCTACTTATAGGCTTTGGTGAAAAAGGCTGCAGCCTATTCAAGATTCCCTATTTCCCTGATATTACATTAACAGCTGAAAACAATGGCCGGAATTCTCCGGTCGCTGGGAGTCTTTGTTCCTGACGACAACGCACCCCCACCCACTGGATTCCCGGCGGCGTGAGGTGGTTTCAGTGGGAAATGCCATTGAACGGGCAGGGTGAGTGGAGAATCCCGTCACCAGCAAACGGCATGCCACTGAGAAACGCACGGCCGGGGGACTGGGGAATCCATCCTATGGTATAAGCAATTGATTGTTTTGACTCTTACATGGTTCTGCCATCCAGAGAGCAGTTAGTTCTGACCTTGTTTTTGAATCATTTTCGAACTTGCTGATATTGTGGGATATTGTCATGAGGAGGGTGCAGTGCATTTCAATGAGATTTCTCACTTCTCACCCCCTCATCGGGGAGTTACTTCATAGAATTTACAGTGCAGAAGGAGGCTATTCGGCCCATCGAGTCTGCACCGGCTCTTGGAAAGAGCACCCTACCCAAAATCAACACCTCCACCCTATCCCCATAACCCAGTAACCCCACCCAACACTAAGGGCAATTTTGGACACTAAGGGCAATTTATCATGGCCAATCCACCTAACCTGCACATCTTTGTACTGTGGAAGGAAACCGGAGCACCCGGACCACGCACACACGGGGAGGATGTGCAGACTCCGCGCAGACTCCGCACAGACAGTGACCCAAGCCGGAATCGAACCAAGGACCCTGGAGCTGTGAAGCAATTGTGCTATCCACAATGCTACTGTGCTGCCCGTAGTTCTGTGTGTTCTGCGCAAAGTTGCCATTTTGGGAAACCAGTGGTTAAAATGTTAATTGTTTTGAACTGGAACTTTATTGATGAGAGAGATAATAACATGCAAACCTCCTTCAAAATGGAGGCAGATTGGCTTGCAGTGTTGTGTTCAAGCTGCCATTTATTTCTTGGTTTTTTTGGGCGCTTAAAAAATGTTGTTGATCGCCCATGTGCTATTAACCACAGATCCTTACAGTTTACTGAGGTTAGTATCTAGTGGAAAAAGAGTTTTGCGTGCAGCACAATCTAATCGCAATTAGGGTGCTTGTATTGTCTCAAGCAGCATGATGTGCATTCAATGTTTCCTCTAATTAGCTACTGAAGGACAATTATAAGATTGCAAAAAAACATTTTTTTGACAAAGATGTGCTGTCTCTGAACAAAATGTAATTACTTTTCTCAATAAATCTCCATTTTAGTACTTGGAACCATTTAAATGAAATGTTGCTTAATCTAGGTTTGCTGTAATTATTCAAGTTTACTCTGAAGGCAGTTGCTGATCGCGGATATTCAACTTGGGAGAAATTGGTTTTCCCCCCAAATCATTCACAAAATGCCATGTTGTCTTTGCTGTTGGCAGGTGAATCTTTCATATTGTAATATACAATCACCAAGAACATTCTTGTTTCAATCTTCTTCTGGTTTTTTTAAATGGAAAGTAGCATAGCATTCCCAAGACTTGACATTTTGAAAGTGGGAAGGCAGAGCAGCAGAATTATCCTCGTGTGCAATCGGAAACTAATTCTGAGTCCCTGAGAGAGTTGAGTGGCAGATGCTAAGGCTAACATTTGTGCATGCAGCTGCTCTGATTTCGAGTTAGTGGACACTGGATTATCATTATGTGCATTGTATTTAAACGAGCACATAGATGAGACAGGCTATTTTACCCCTCTAGTTGATCCTCTGCAGAAATGTACTTTTAGATTTTCCTGCCCTCCCCCTAAATCATAGCATTTAAATGACTAATTCTTGTACCAGCATCTTGTTTCCACGAACCTACTAGAGAGCCATTCCAATATAAAACTCTTGAGTGGCAAAGTACTTCTTGACATCATCTTGAACTTTTACATGAGAGGACTATTCAACTTTGGCATTATTTGAGTTGTGTCTAAACTCTATTGATTTGGCATTCTGTTTGCTGCTCTACAATCATGAGTTGTCAGTGAGTCTGCTATCATTCCTAGATCTTTTGTCCTCTAACTAGTTCGACATCATTCTTTTAAACAAAAACATTTTTCGGTATTTAAAATAAAAAGCGACAGGCAGGCAAAAAACCTGGTTCATCTCGCCCAGCCCTTGCCGTTGTGATGCCTTGTGCATACAGGCACTCTCCCACTCACTAAGAGCTATGTAATCTTCTGGCAGAGACCGAGAAATAGGTTATATGGCCCACAATTTCTTCAGTGTGTAAGATCTTCCATTTACTTGCATTGACTTTCATCTGCCATAGGTCTGTCACTTGTAAACACTGTTTTATTAATTTCCATTTTGGTGGTTAAAATTCAGGTTCAGGGACAACTTTAAAATGTTGATACCGTGGTTTAAATAAAGACTTACCTTGTAATATTCTAGCCTTCATGTATTTTCAGGATAATTGTTATATAGTCTTTAAAAATTAGCCGCACTGTGACCACTAATCAGACCTCTTACTGGTATATTTGATCACTGGGGAATACATAATACATCAGTAATTGCTTTGATGTATGGTGACTGTTTGACAGTCGTTGTGATTGAGACAGGTACTTTAAAGGACAACATATCTCATGAATGTGGGTTGTGCTAAGCAAAGTATTTATTTGATGCCAAAATATTACAAGTCAACAGTGGTTACATTTTCCCTTCCTGTTTCTTCTTGCACCATATTTCCTCAAAATTGTGATTATTTTTTTCTTTGGATTCTAGTAAAGGAAAGATGTATTGAAACCAATTATAGTGCCCTGATAGCCTGCTGGTCCAACTCAAGTTTTGAACTCATGATTGTTCCTGTAATGTATGTCACATCAACACATTTAACCAGCCATTCAGTACAGATCCCTAAAATCTGTGTGGTTGGAAATGTGCTGATCTGAAGCAAGAAAGTTATTTGCCAGAGCTGGGGGCTGAATGGAAATGAAGTGGTATTAGATTACGTCATATTCAACCTGTTTTGACCATGCAAGAGTAGTTGAGAAATGTGCTTGCTTTTTTTTTAGTGTACCTGGTTATTTTATTGTCTTCGACTTTCAGGAACGCCCATGTTGTCAACATTTTGAAACATTGCTTTTTGGTGCAAAGAACGAGCTGGTATATGCATGGGTTTCCTCCGGGTGCTCGGTTTCCTCCCACAGTCCAAAGATGTGCAGGTTAGGTGGATTGGCCAGTCTAAATTGCCCCTTAGTGTTCAAAAGGTAAGGTGGTATTTCAGTGTTATAGGGGTAGGGTGTGTGGGCCTAGCTGGGGTGTTCTTTCGGCAGGTTAGTGCAAACTCAGTGGGCTGAATGGCCTCCTACACTGTAGGTATTCTATGATTCTATAGCCGTGTATCGAATATGTGAAGTTCATGAATCTGTGTCTCAGGACCTGCTTGGAAATGTCTGGTATTCTATAGTTATGTTTTATTAGAAATTCAGAGAGGGCACTGAAGGTAGAGCGCTTTAAAGGGCACTAGCTTTTCATATGACCCAATAAGTATCTATCTCATTTTCTAGATTAGCAGGTCCTGCTGTAGAAGTGGCTGAAAGTTTAATCATGTTGAGCCAGTGCAAAGGTTTTGCTCTAAGTCCTATCTATGCAACCGGTCAAACTCTGGGATTGTCGGTATCTTGATATGCTGTGGAATTGTGCATCCATTTTTTAAAAATGTATTCATGGGATGTGTGCGTCACTGGCTAGGCCAACATTTATTGCCCACCCCTAGCTGCCCTTCAGAAGGTGGTGGTGAGTTGCCTTCTCGAACCGCTGCAGTCCCAGAAGTGTAGGCACACCCACAGTGCTGTTAGGGGGGGAATTGCAGGATTTTGACTCCGCAACAGTGAAGGACCGGTGATAAATTTCCATGTCAGGATGGTGAGTGACTTGGAGGGGGTGGTGGTCCCAGGTGTCTGCTGTACTTTTAGATGGGAGTGGTTGTGCGTTTGGAAGGTGCTGTCCTAGGAGCCTTGGTGTGTTCCTGCACTGCATCTTGTAGCTGGTACACACTGCGGCCAATGTGCATCAGTGGTGGAGGGAGTGAATGTTTTTTGTGGAAGGGGTAGCAATCAAACGGGCTGCTTTGGCCTGGATGGTGTCAAGCTTCTTGAGTATTGTTGGAGCTGCACTCATCCAGGCAAGTGGAGAGTATTCCATTACAATCCACTTGTGCCTTATACGGTGGAGAGGCTTTCGGGAGTCAGAAGGTGAGTTATTCGTCACAGGATTCCTAAACTCTGACTGACTTGCTCTGGTTGACACAGCATTTAAAAAGCTAGTCCAGTTCAGTTTCTGTTCAATGGTATCCCCAGGTTATTGATAGTGGTGGATTCTGTGATGGTAATGCCATTGAATGGAAATAGGCGATGATTAGACCATCTCTTGTTGGAGATGGTCATTGCCTGACACATGCGGCACAAATGTTATTTGCTGCTTGTCAGCCCAAGCCTGGGTATTGTCCAGGTCTTGCTGAATTTTGGACATGAACTGCTTCAGCATCTGAGTCGTCGCGAATGGTGCTGAACATTGTGTAGTCATCAGCAAATGTCCCCACTTCTGACCTTTTGATGGAAGGGAGGTCATTGATGAAGCAGCTGAAGATGGTTGGGCCTAGGACACTACCCTGAGGAACTCCTGCAGTGACGTCCTGGAGCTGGGATGATTGACCTCCAACTACTACAACCATCTTCCTTTGTGCCAGCTGTGACTCCAACCAGCGAGGGTTTCCCTCCTGATTTCCATTGACTCCAGTTTTGCTAGGGCTCCTCCATGTCATAAAATAGCAAATGCTGTTCTGATGTCACGGGCAGTCACTCTCACCTCACCTCTGGCATTCAGCTCTTTTGACCATGTTTGAACCAAGGCTGCAATAAGATCAGTAGCTGCGTGACACTGGTGGAACCCAAACTGAGCACCCGTGAGCAGGTTATTGCTGAGTAAGTGCTGCTTGATGGCGTTATTGATAACCCTGTCATTATTTGGTGGTAGACTAATGGGGCGGTAACTGGTCGGGTTGGATTGGTCCTGTTTTTTATGTGCAGGTCTGCTAAACCACTCTTGGTGATGGATAATGAACTCCCCCACCCAGTGTCCTTGCCCCCTCAGTGTTTCCTAGAATCATAGAATTTACAGTGCAGAAGGAGGCCATTCAGCCCATCGAGTCTGCACCGGCCCTTGGAAAGAGCACCCTTCCCAAGCCCACACCTCCACCCTATCCCTGTAATCCAGTAACCTCACCTAACCTTTTGGACACCATGAGGCAATTTAACATGGCCAATCCACCTAACCTGCACGTCTTTGGACTGTGGGAGGAAACCAGAGCACCCGCAGGAAACCCACGCAGACACCGGGAGTGACCCAAGCTGGGAATTGAACCCAGGTCCCTGGCACTGTGAAGCAACAGTGCTAACCACCGTGCTACTGTGCCGCCCATACAATGCTGCTGTGCTGCCCCTCCAAGTGGTGTTCAACATGGCGTATTGATTCATCAGCTGAGGGCCGACTGTATATGGTAATCAGCAGGAGGTTTCCTTGCCCATGTTTGACCTGGCAACATGAAACTTCATGGGGCCTAGGTCGATGTTGAGGACACCCAACTGTATACCACTGTGCTGCCACCTTTGCTAGGTCGTCCTCCCGGTGGGACAGGATATACCCAGGAATGCTAATGGTGGTGTCCGGCACATTATCTATGATTCTGTGAGTTTGACAACGTCAGGCTGTTGCTAGGATGGTCTGTGAGGCAGCTGTCTCAATTTTGGCACAAGTTCCCAGATGTTAGTAAGGAGGACTTTGCAAGGTCGACAGGGCTGCATTTGCCGTTGTCGTTTCTGGTGCCTAGGTCCATGCTGGGTGGTCCGTCTGGTTTCATTCCTTTGTAGAAATAAATGCTTAACATGACCAAAACAAGGTCAAATATTCAGTATAACGTGCTCGGGCAAGGGATAATTCATCAAGCCTTGAAAACATAAGTCAGTCTCCTATTGTAAAGTTGTTTTTTTTAACAAACAATTTTATTGAGGCATTTTTGGCATTGTAAACAGTAACAATATACATTAGTGTGCAAATATCAATTACAAAAACATAGTGCAAATAACAGTTCCTCTCTCGCAAATAGAACCGCCTATTCTTCCCCCCCTACTCTATTCTATTCTACCCATCTTCCCCCCCCCCCGCTGACGATTAGTTCCCCGCGAAGAAGTTGATGAATGGTTGCCACCTCCAGGCGAACCCCGATAGTGATCCTCGTAAGTCGAACTTGATTTGTTTCCAAGCCGAGAAAACTTGCCATGTCCGACAGCCACACTTCGGTCTTTGGGGGCTTTGAGTCCCTCCAGGCCAACAGTATTCGTCGCCGGGCTACCAGGGAAGCAAAGGCCACAACGTCTGCCTCTATCCCCTCCTGGACCCCTGGGTCCTCCGACACCCCAAAAATCGCCACCTCTGGACTCATCGCCACCCTTGTTTTCAGTATCCGGGACATGACGTCCGCAAATCCCTGCCAGTACCCCCTGAGTTTTGGGCACGCCCAGAACATGTGGACATAATTCGCTGGTCCTCCCGCACATCTAGCACACTTGTCCTCCAGCCCAAAGAATTTACTCATCCGGGCCACCGTCATGTGGGCCTGGTGAACTACCTTGAACTGAATCACAGTTCCCGGCACATGTTGCGGTTGCATTTACCCTCCTCTGGGCGTCTGCCCATACGCCTCCCTCCAACTCCCCACCAAGCTCCGCCTCCCACTTGAGTTTCAGTTCCTCGGTCCCTGAGTCCTCCGCTCCCATAAGCTCCTTATAAATATCCGAGACTCTCCCCTCTCCTACCTCTCCCTGGAAACTACCCTGCCCTGGATCCCCCTTGTTGTCAGGCATGGAAAGGACGGGACCTGTCTATGTACGCAATCTCGTACCTGCAAGTACCGAAAGTCATTTCCCCTTGCCAGCCCGAACTTCTCCTCCAGTGCCCTCTGTTGATAACTTTTGGTTGGTTCAATTGGCTCTGTTTTATAACCTTTGCTCTAGAGTCGCCAGGTATCTTTATGATACCGCCACGAGGTTCAAGTTCAAGTAATGATCAATAACTCAGTACACCAATTAGTAAGATTCAAATCAAAGCACATTTATTTACACACAGTCAAATGTACTCATGCATAAACTCTACTTTCTAAGCTACTTCTATCACTAACAGGCCAATACTTAGCTTCAGACTGGCCCACCAGGTCAGGCGAACAAATGGCCTTTCGTTCGGGTTCTGAGTCTGCGGGATTCAAAGCTGGTATGGACTGGTAGCTAGGAGCGCCTATCTCGTAGCGAGCGTTGACTTGAGACTTGCGTTCTTTTGGCGGCAGCTGGACAGGTCACTGTCAAGGGTTGGTTCGCGTTGCTGAGTGACCCTGTCAAGAAGGATGATTTGAACTTGGGGGCTTTACTTTATAGTCCCCAGGGCCTCCCGCATTTCGGGGCGGACCCCGTACCTGGTTTCAAATGATTGGACTTCATTCCAATCGCTTGGTTCGATTTCTCCAATACTGGAGCGGTTCCCTGATCGATGGGCGGTCTTTAGGTGTCCGTTAACCTCTTTTGTGTTGGCTCCTGCTGGTGCCGAGGAGTCTGGCTTGGCCTTGTTTATCTTAAATGTTTTGATTGTTCCTGGGGATCGCTCATTAGTATGTAGATGGCTACATTATTGTGCAGATGGTTGCTGGTATCGATGCTGTCTGGGCTTTTGTAGAGTTTAATACACAGTAAACTTGCACCTGCTAGTTTCTGCCTGCGTTGGCTGAATTTCCCTTCAGCCTTTGCTGTTCTCCATTTTACATCGGGAATTGGCCAACCCAGGTGGCTACACCTCATGCTCGCGAAGCTCCCTTCCAGGAACAAGTCGGCCATCCTTCCCACCCCCACCCTCCGCCAGGCTCTAAACCTGCCGTCCATCTTCCCCGGGACAAATCGGTGGTTGTCGCATGTTGGGACCAGACCGACACTCCCACTTCCCCCGCGTGCTTCCTCCATTTGCTCCAAATCCACAGAGCCACCACCACTATAGGGCTGGTGGAGTACCTGGCCGACGGGTGCGGCAGCAGAGCCATGACTAGGGCTGCCAAGCTGGTGCCCCTGCACGAAGCTGCCTCCACCCGCTCCCAAACCGACCACGTACCCACCATCCATTTTCTTATCATGGCTATGTTACCCACCCAGTAGTAGTTGCTGAGGTTCGGCAACACCAGTCCCCCCACGCTACGGTTCCGCTCCAGCATCCCCCTCTTTACCCGCGGGGACTTCCCCGCCCAAACAAATCCCAGGATGATCTTATTGATCCTTTTAAAGAAGGACCGTGGAATGAAAATAGGGAGACTGAAAAATAAACAGGAATATCAGAGGATCGTCACCTTCACCGTCTGTACTCTCCCCGCTAGTGACAGCGGGAGCACATCCCATCTCCGAATCTCGCTCCTCATTTGCTCCACCAGCCTAGGCCTGTTCAACTTATGCATCCTGCCCCAGTCCCGCGCCACTTGTATCCCTAAATACTTTCCCCAACCAGCCTAAACGGTAGCTCCCTCAGCCTATTCTGCTGACCCCTCATCTGCACCACAAACATCTCGCTCTTTGCCATGTTCAACTTGTACCCCGAAAACTGGCCAAATTCCCCAAGGATTTCCATAATCTCGTCCATCCCTGCCACTGGATCTGACACGTACAAAAGCAGGTCATCCGTGTAGAGCGAGACCTTGAGGTGTCCCCGTCCGTCTCCCCCCCCCCCCCCCCCCCCCCCCAACATTCCTTCCATCCCCTTGCCGCTCTCTGAGCAATTGCCAGCGGTTCTATGGCCAACGCAAACAGCAATGGAGAGAGGGGGGGCATCCCTGTCTTATCCCACAGTATAGTCGAAAATTCTCAGATGTTGTCCTGTTCGTCCTTACATTAGCCTCCGGGGCCTGATAAAGCAGTCTAACCGAGTCCACAAAGCCTTCCCCAAACCCAAACCGTCCCAGCACCTCCCATAAATAGTCCCACTCCACCCGGTCAAAAGCCTTTTCGTCATCCATTGCCACCACGACTTCCACCTCTCTGCCCTCCTGGGGCATCATATCACATTGAGTAGCCTTCTTAGGTTGGCTACCAGCTGCCTGCCCTTTACAAACCCTGTTTGGTCCTCCACAATCACGTCCGGTACACAGTCTTTGATTCTGGACGCCAGGATCTTGGCCAGTAGTTTAGCGTCAACATTAATCCAGGAGATTGGCCTTTAGGGCCCACAGGCTTCCGGATCTTTATCCCGTTTTAATATCAGCGAGATGGTGGCTTGCGACATCGCCGGGGGTAAGACCCCATTGTCCCTCGCCTCGGTAAACACCCTAACCAGCACCAGCCCCGCTATCCCTGAGAACTTTTTGTAGAACTCCACTGGATACCTGTCTGGCCCCGGCGGTTACCCGACTGCATGGCCTTCAGGCCCCCCATTAGTTCAGCCCTAATCGGGGCCCCCAGCCCCTATACCACCCCCCCCCCCCCCCCCTGCCCACCTTTGGGAAGGTCAGCCCATCTAAGAAGCGCCTCATCCCCTCCGGCCCTGTGGGGGGGTTCCGAGGTTATATAGCTTGCTGTAAAAGTCCCTGAATACCCTGTTCAATCCTGCCGGGTCTCCAACCCGGTTCCTTGCCCCATCCACTACCGTCCCTATTTCCCTGGCTGCCGCCCTCTTCCTAAGTTGCTGTGCAAGCATTCTGCTGGCTTTCTCCCCATACTTGTACACCGCGCCCCTTGCATTTCTGAGCTGCTCTACGGCCTTCTCAGTGGATCACGGCCCCAGCTCCGCCTGCAGTCTTCGTCGTTCCCTAAGTAGCTCTGCCCTCGGGGACTCCGCATATTCCCTATCCGTCTGTATCATCACCTGAACCAGTCTGTCCATCTCTGCCCTGTCCGTTCTGTCCCTATGGGCTCGGATTGAGATCAGTTCCCCCCTCACCACCATCTACAGTGCCTCCCAGAGCACCGCTGCTGAGACTTCCCCTGTATCGTTGACGTTGACCTGCAAGTAGTTCTGCATGCATTTCTCCACTCTTTCAACCCCCCCCCCCTCATCTGCCAACAAACCCACCTCTAACCTCCATTGTGGGCACTGGTAACTTTCTTTGCAGACCTGCAGGTCGACCCAATGTGGAGCATGGTCCAAAATAGTGATCGCCGAGTATTCTGTATCCCTCACCCCCTCCAAAAAGTCCCTACTCATAATAAAGAAGTCAATACGAGAATAATCCTTGTGAACATGTGAATAGAACGAACACTCCTTCCCCGTCGGCCGACTGATTCTCCAGGAGTCTACCCCCCCCCCCCCCATTTGTTCCATGAACCCCCTCAGTTCCCTTGCCATTGTCGGGCCCCTGCCCGTTCTGGAGCACAACCGATCCAGGTTGGGATCAAGGACTGTATTAAAGTCCCCACCCATAATCAGCTTGTGCGAATCTAAATCGGGGATTTTCCCCAGCAGCCTTTTGATGAAATCTACATCATCCCAGTTTGGAGCGTAAACATTCACTAGAACCACCCTCACCCCCTCAAGCTTCCCACGGACCATGAGAAATCTACCACCCCCATCCACAACTGTGCTGTCCGCCTCAAATTGAACCCGTTTGTTAATCGTGATCGCGACCCCTCTGGTCTTAAGTGTCAAGCCCCAAATGGAAGACCTGGCTAACCCAACCCTTCCGTAATCTAATCTGGTCCGCCACTCTCAAATGTGTCTCCTGCAGCAACATTACATCCGCCTTCAGAGCCCGTAAGTGTGCGAACACACGTGCCCTCTTGACCGGCTCGTTTAACCCTCGAACATTCCAGGTGATCAGCCATCCCCCTTTTTGGGCCCATGTGCCGACCCCCCCCCCCGCCTCTTGGCAGCTCCCACCCCTGACCTCTTCCCTGTTACCTGGTTCAGTTCCCCCCCCCACCCCCAATCAGCACCACTTCCCCAGAACAGCCCTGTTCGAGCAATCGCTCTGGGACCGAAACAGAGAGAAAACAAACAAAGAACAAAGCTCGCCCCCACAATAGTGCAATTCAAACTGTGTAATGAGGTGGGCGCTACCACCCACCCCACTCCCAACATTACCAGAAAAATAGCAAAAAGAACCCGTACAGCCCCCCAGCACCCAATAACATAACCTTTAACTATGACTTTGGCTTTAACTTTAAAACTTTCAAACCGGCAAAAACAAACACAAGAACACCTCAAATTCGAAGTAAAAGAACATGCCGAACGACATCGCTAACATGTAGGGCAATCCACAAACAAATGCAAACATCCCATGAAACACTCTAACTTGAAACACTCTAACTTGAATCCATGGGTCCTCAGTTCGGCACCAGTCCATGCCCCTTAGCGAAGTCCATCGCTTCCTCCGGGTCGTCAAAATAATGTTGCTGTTCCCGGTATGTGACCCAAAGCCGCGCCGGAGAAAGTAGCCCGAACTTGACCTTTTTAGCAGGATCTCTTTAATTTGTCTGTAGGCTGCCCTCCTTCTGGTTACCTCCTGGCTCAGATCCTGATAGATGCGCAGGACACTGTTGTTCCATAAGGAGCTCTTTGTGTTCTTGGCCCACTGTAGGACCTTGTCCACGAACCTATGGAACCTGACCCCCCCCCCCCCCCCCCCCCCCCCCCCCCCGTGGCTGCCTCACCTACACTCTGTGTGCCCTGTCCAGCTCCGACGGACGCGGGAAGAAATCATCCCCCACCAGCTTCTGCAGCATGTCTGCCAGATATGCCGTGGCATCCACTCCCTCGGCCCCCTCCGGGAGCCCAATGATTCTCAGATTCTGCCGGCGAGACCTATTTTCCAGGTCCTCCAGCATGTCCATCAGCCTTGATTGTTGCTCCTTCAACTTTCTAATTTCCACACCCGCTACCGTTTGGAAATCCGCCTGCCCCTCCACTGCCTTCTCCAATGCCTGGACCTTCTTATTCTGGGTGTCCAGCCTTTGGTCCAGTCGCTCCACTGCTTTCTGAAGCGGTTCCAAATTATCCGGCTTCAGTGCTACAAAGCTCTCCTTCATGACCTTCAGCATGTTGTCCAGTGCTGTCTGGACCGTCCGTTCCGTGGTCCGTTCGTCGGCCATCTTTCCTCCCACTTGTACTTCCACACCACCCTTCTTCGCCTGTTTTTGCTCCCTTCTACTCCTTAAGCCCATGCAACTCTGTGTGGATCCAGATCTACAGTGCTGTTGTTTTCCCCTCCAGCGTTCAAAAGTTCGAAAAAGTCCGAAAAAGTCAGGAGAAAAGGTCTAAAAGTCTGACCGGAGCGAGAGCCACCAAATGCGCGATTTACTCCCTCATAGCTGCCACTGGAAGTCCTCCAATTGTAAAGTTTTTAATGATAGGAGCAGAAACTTCGAAAGTAGGCTATTTATGACTTGGGGAGAATTTCTCTATAGTGTCAGGCGAGGAACAAGAAGATATAAAAGTGAAGCAGTGCTGTACACCCCCTGATTGTAAGTTATAACACTGTGTTACATAGGCAGTTTGTAGACACAGGAATTCGTAATGTGAGTGTCTGTGGATGTAGATACTGTAATTTACAGTTGACCGTGATAATGGGACCTTGTCCATTGTTGAATTAGTTGCTAGGTCTATGTGATTGGCCTGAACTTATTTGGCCTAATAGTTTATTTTCTATACCATCTGTTTCTTATAAAGGGCTGTGCCATAAAATGCCAACATATTTATTTTCTTTGTCGATGCTACCTGACTTTTCTATTTTCTATTATTTTCAGATTTAGTGATGAACTATTTTGGAGTATGGTGTGATTAAATGAACATGTGTGGTGAAAATCCATTGTGGTTCTGTAGAAGCAAACCAGTTTCCTTTATTTGAAGAAAAATTCCAGCTCATTCTCTCCTCCAGTTTGTTAAGGCACTGACCAGTATAGTGTTTGCAAACCAGAAAGATTTTTAGTTGCTGTTAGCACAAGACCCCTGTGCTTCGGAAAGGACACAATCAGCCAGGCATTCCAATCTTGATTGCTGGAATCGAAGAGAGAGATGCTCCCAGTTGTGAAGCAATCAGCAGTTGAATAGCCTGTTGATACTGCTATGAGGCACTGGAATCTCTGAAACTTTATTGTAGCAAGAACCAAGACCTTGAGGAAAGGGTAGGATAGAAGGTGGGGAGGTGTGGGCGGGGGCAACCGAATCACACGCATATGTTTTGGAGTTGCGAAAAATTGGGAAGATTCTGGGCGGGAGCGGTCTTAGCCAGGATAGTGGAGGAGGTGGACCCGGATCCTTTGGCGATATTTGGGGTTTCAGAGAAGCCGGAGCTCATGGAGAGGAGGAAGGCCGATGTCGTGGCTTTCGCCTCTCTGATTGCACGACGGTGAATTTTGCTGGAGCGGTCGGCGTCGCCACCAGGAGTTGGGTGACCTGTAAAATTTCCTGCAATTAGAGAAGATAAAGTATGAGTTAAGGGCTGAGGTTTGAGGAAAGGTGGGGGCTGTTTGTGACCATGATTGAGAGGCTGTTCGTCGTGGGGATGGGTGGGGGGGCGGTGGAAAAGGGAAAAAATCTGTATAGTTGATTGTTGGAAAGTATGTTTCTGGGGTGTTTATTCGCTATAACCTGTTTTGATATATGTTTGTGATAAAATCCATTTAAAAAAAAAAGAAGTTGGGTTGGCGGAGGGGCATGGAGAAAGTGTGGAAATACTGCAAGTCCAGACACCGCCTCCCAGTAATATTGCTGGGTCAGGAGCTCCATCATTTTGAGCAGAATGACCAATTTGGGAGGGATTCTGGAAAGGGGAGATCGATTCATGGGAAATGTAACCACAATATGTTTTGATTCATCGCTTGCCTCTCAGGGTCAAAGCAGAAAAGGCCGAGACCCAAAAACAAGTCTGCAGTCCTCTTGGCAGAGGTTTGGATGCATGCTATGGGACCCCGAACTGTAAAAAAATCTAAATGAATTGAAGCATTCAAACAATGTTTATGGACTAGCAAAAGACAGGTGCAGACAGGACTACAAAATACTGGAAATACTCAAGTCAGGAACAGCATCTACAATGAGAAGTAATCAACCAACCCTTCAGTCATTCTCTCCTCTCAACTCTGTATTTTGGTGAAAGGCAATGCCTGAAAGGGTGAACTGCCACACCTTTCCGTACATGGTGTGCCTGCTTTGCTGAGTGTTTCCAACATTTTCTGATTTGGTTTTTCAGTATTTTGGTTATTGTGCCTGATCCTTCCTCTGCCACCATGCCCTCTTCTGCCCAAATTGATCCAAGCACACTACTGCAAATTTTGGGTGAGAAATAGAAACCTATATAATGGGCAAGATCGAACGGCCTCATTGCGCCCGACTCGGTGACACAACATGGCCGTTAAATCTTACAAGAGGCTTCTCGTGAGATTTATTACACTCTGGACACCTTGCGAGATCTAACAAGATCTTATGAGGCATCGCGATCTGGATCTTGTCCTTACTGGGTGGGATCCAGATTTGCATATTTAAGTGGGCAGTTGGCTTCACTTAAATACATTTACGTCGGAGTATCCCAAGACCTGGGATCGAGCGCCTGGGCGACCTTGCTGTGGCACTTTTAGCACAGGTTTCCACAAATAACGTGGACCAGGGGTAACAACACTTGTGGGGGTGGGTGATCGCCCAAATGATCGGAGGCCTCTGGTCGGGCTCTGGGCTGGGCGATACTCAGGCACCCTGATGCCACCTGGGCACTATGGCGTTGCCAGCCTGTAACTGCTAGGGTTCCCAGGTGGCACTGCGAGGTTGGGTGCCCTTTTGAGGTGGTGAGTACTAATCGCTAAGATAGGTGTTTTGGTGAGGAGTTGGTGAGGGGGTGTGTGCTGGTGGTGGTGGTCCAGAGTCCACGGTGGGGGATTGAGAAATGGTGCCCTCCCCCCACCGCGGATCTCTTCCTGCATTAACGAGCTGAGCCTGTGTGGCAAATGCTCCTGGTTAGACTTGGAATAAATAATGAATATTCACATACTATAAATGTGTTTTGAATACTTGGGCATTTGTAACTTTAAATCAAATGTGGGCAATTTTCAATTGTAACCTTAATAGTTGAATGCTCCTTTCCTGAAGAAGCTTTGCTATTATTGGGGCAAGCAGTTTAAGTGATCAAGGGCGGCTGGATTCTCTACTCTATGTCAAATGACCTGCTCCAGTCATTTGAATAAATCACTACACTGCAGAGTGAAACTTTAGTTTTCAGTGCCTCTTCCTGTTCTACGCTCAACTTTTCTTTATTTACTGCTGCTTAACACTCAATGGATTCCTCTGCTCAGCCTACTGTGCACCAATATGTGTGCTTGTTTTCTTTCTTGTACTCTTCCTGCCTGTTGAATTTCTTTTGTTGTACAATGACAAGGTGGAAGGGTGTTGTAGAAATTAAGGTCCTCTAGGAAATGTGTCAGCATTAAATTAGACCTACTTTGTGCCCATGACTCCAGCTTTCATAGAAAATGTGGTCCTGGTAAAACAGGGTCTGGGCAGGACCTGCACATTTATGATTGTCACCATTAGTGTAGGTTGAACAAAGCAGCTGACATCTTCTCCACATACAGAATTCCTAAGTTACAAGCAGTAATACTTTATATTTTGACATGGATTGCCCTTACTGGGGAAAAAATAGATTTGAAAAAGTAAACTCTTGAGAATATGATCACGTGTGGAGCTTTAGTTTCATTGTCCACGTTTAGCTAACTTCCCCATATTCTCTTTCATGAATGAGGCTGGTGAGTTAAATTTCAGATATGTTGTTCTGTTCCTCATCCAGTTGGAAGTAGTTCTCGGGAAAAGAGGTTCCAGATTTGCTTTTGATTATTTTTTCCGCTTGTGATTACTCAATAAATTTTTAGATACATATGGTGATTCACATTTGTCAATTTCGATTGAGAGAGAGAAATTTGTATTAAAGTTACTGCTGTCTCTATTTGAAAAAGCAAGAACATGACTTTTTTGTTGTAATCAGTGAAGGAGAACTTCCATTACTATACGAGGGCCTTGGCCTCTCAAACATCTTAAAACGCTTCACACTGTTCAGCGATTAGCATATTTCAAAAGCAGACTGGACTCCCAGATGTCTTAACAGGGCAGTTTTACACTTTGAAAGCTGAGACATTTCAGAAACCCCTAATGAATAACTGAAGCTCTGTTCCCAAACAAACAAACCAGCTAATCTAGCATGCAATGTAATATCAAACCACGCTGTAATTTAAAACGCGTTTCTGGGGTGAAGGTTAAAACTAGTTCAACGGGTATGTCAGGTTTCCAGTTGAAAAAGCTTGTTAAAATAATTTTTTGTAAATGAAAATTGTCTGCTGGGAACACCTTGGCTTGTCAGGATCGCGTCATGTCAAATAGTTGCATTGTGCGTCCAAGGTTCCAACTGTGCCTTAATTTTCTGTCGTCTTCGTCTTGAACTAGTTCAAAGTCAAATTGGATTATGTTTGCAAAAATGAATATACATTTTGAAATTCTGGGATTCAAGCTCAGCTCTGGAATTACACCTTGTAATTTAAAAATTATGTATATACGGAGCAGGAAATGTCAGCTGATTTGTCAAGCCATGCGCCAATGGCAATCATAGATGTGTGGGTCCTATCCAGACCTGGTTTTACCAGGATGTCTTACTATCTATCACCTGTGGAAAATTCTGGCAACTGAGTGGAATACAGGTAGAAGACCTGCCATTCTTGGCGCAGCACTGTGGCTCCAGACCATCCCGAATTTGTACTGAGTTAGCTGGACTCAGCCAGCTTCACCTTCCCACAGGAGGGAGGAAAAACTTGGCTATTGTTTCTTCCACTGCCAACCTCGTTCCCCACCATTGTCACACCCCTCACCAGCCCAAAGTGAATATGTAGTGCCTTTGGGGGAAGAGGCATCCAGGCTTCACTGTTCCTCAAAAAAAGAGCCTTCTAATACTTGCTGTCTAAGCTCTCTGTCTAGGAATGGTTGACTTGGATAAGTTTTTTAAAAGAATTGTGTGACTGGGTTTGATGTCGAGGTTACTAATCTATTAAACAGCTTCAGCTGATGCGATGTGAATGGTTTTGATGCCACCAAGCATGATCTCTCAAGGCAGAAGTTCATGATATGGGTGATGGTCTGACTTGGATGACCACAGTCGCAATTTGAGTGCTTTCTCATGTTCCATATGGAACAAGTGCCCACATCTTCCCTGAGTTGTTCGCAAGTGGTTGAGGGTTATCCATATTTTCCAAAGACAGTTGAAACCTGGGACTTCACCAGTTGAGTTAATTACCAGGTTGCAGTTGGTGATGTTTGCAGTCAACCAGGAGGCGTGCCTATGAGGTGTGAGACTGCCAATTTGTATGGTTGGAGTATGTTCCAGTAAAGGCTATATGATTTCAGACAAGTGCATTGTGTTTTTTTTTGGATCCTGTATCAATGGGATTCCTTTTTTTCCAGCTATTAAACGATGGTGATTGTTGAGGATGATTTCCTTATGAACATCAGAAGCTTCGATATCTGTTCACACAGGAAGCCACTTGAATTCTGTTGAGCTCAACATCCCAGGAATCATCTCCATGGCTTTCTAGAGGTGATATCTACTAACTTTGTGTTGCGGCTCCTGGGCCAGGTTGAGCAGCAGTACCCTGCTGTTGGATAGACCAAGAGACGTGCCTAGTGCATTGGTTTCGCTGCTCCAGGTGGTACCTGCTAATTTCTGAATTAGATTTACTCCTGTCTTGGCCTTCGCTCTGGTGTTTAGGAGGCGCTGCTGCTGGGTCATTGTACAGTCGAGTGATGCCAAGATATTTTGGCGTTGGGTTGTTGGTGAGTGGTCAACCACAGAAGTGGGCATGAGGTTCTGTCTTGGCCTTTGAGTTGTTAAGGTGGAGGCTGAAACAACAGTCTTGGCAGTTTGGTCAAATTCTCCATTTTCTGAAGTAACTGCCAGAGAACATAGATCTTCAGCGACTATTTTCTCAATATCCTGAAGTTAGCTTGGAAAACTTGGTCCTTGTCATCAGTACCTTGTCATCAGTTTATGTGGCAAGCCCTGACTTTGTGAGAGGGAAATTGTAGATGTGTTGAAGTGAGCTAGGGAAAAGCCTGTTGTTGGTTATGTTGTGGATGATTTGATCTCTGAAGTGCACCTGGAGTTCTCTGTTACTGATCATGGAGTTGATTAGTTAGGTAGACCGGGTTCCTGGCTTAAGTAGCAAAAAGCCATTGGAAAATGGATTCTCAGGGAGAACAAAATGAAAAACAGTAGCAAGAATGTAAGAGCTTAATGCTGAAGACATCAGCTGGGAAAAAGCAAGCTACTTTCAAAAGAACTGTCTGACGGGAATGTGGACATAGTCCCCCTGCAAGAAATTAATCTCTCGGACAACTCCAGACGAGGAGGTCACATTCCTGGATACTAAGTCCTTACAAGCAGGGATAATGAGATATGTGGCCGAGCCACCATCAAGGAAAGCCTCACCACCGAAGGTATAAAAAATAACTAAAATCAGATGACCTCGTACTCCACCTTCATCAAAGTCCGTAAGCTGACCATCACAAGTGTTTCCAAGCCACCAAATGACTTGTGGCCCAACATCGTAAGACTGCCTGTAGCACACCCAACCACCTGCAGTGGCAACTTGAATAGCCAACATCAGGCAGGCATACGTTGACAACAACAGTGTGGGAGAGCATCTGACAGACTGGGCCTCCGCATGACCTAAAATGTGTGCTCAATGTAAAGCAACGTGGCACATTCCATTCTGCTAGGTGGAAGCACCAGATCTTTACTTCATGACCCACAACAGCAACTGTTGACTGCTGATGTGCCCGGAAAGGTGCTGTCCATCTTCATCTGCTCTCAACGTCGCCCAACCCTGACTTGCAGTCTTGACCATCAATAAACTCAAAGCCAAATCCAAGTTGATATGCGGAAGGGCGCTAAGGATTCATACAGTAGAGAAACCACTTTGTGGTTTCTCCAGGTGCTCCAGGTGCTGCGGTTTCCTCCAGTCCAAAGATGTGCAGGTGAGGTAGGGTTGCAGGAATAGGGAAGAGCAGTGGGCCTAGGTAGGGTGCTCTTTCAGAGAGTCGGTGCAGACTCGATGTGACGAATGGCATCCTGTACTGCAGGGATTCTATTGATTAACTAGATACCACCCCTTCCCGAACGCTACAACCACTTTAGGAGACTTCTGAAATTGGCAGCTATCAAAATTGCTCCCCAACTTTTCAGAAAAACTCATCCCTTACTGGATCCTGGAGCAACATCAGCGGCCCAGAATCAACGTGGATGCTGTCCCTTCATGATTTCTAATAAACTTAAAAGATATCGGCCAGCAGGGTAGACAAGTGGATGGTAAAGAGCGCATTGATACTGTCTCTCGAGACTGCACCAGAGCAGACAGACGTCTCGAGCCCTTACACAAGAAAGTGGACAACGTCCAGACAACAACCCAGTTCGGCAAAGCAGCAGGATCCAATGGAAACTACACAAAATTGCTGAAGAATTTCAGATCTGAGAGAAGGGAATGGCTAGCAAAGGTTTTTACCAACCTCTACCGCACAGGCACTAGTCCAAACATCTGGCACCAATCCAGGGTAGTGGCCATTACCAAGCCAGGTAAGCCATTTGACCCCTGCAGCTAACCCCCCAATGTCCTAATCTCACCACAAGATCCTGGAATGCCTCCTGCTAAATAGACTTGAGTCCTACCCTGGAAGAAGCCGTGCTCCCTAAGAGGGTTTTTTTTTTTTTTTTTGCAGGCAAATTCTGCCACTGATTTCACTTACTGAAGCCAGTTTCCAGGAAGGTCTGAAGACAGTAACCGCCTTTGTTGACTTATCCTCTGTGGTGTACAGGCATGCTGCTGAAACTCCATCTGCTGTGTAAAAAGCCTGCAACTTGTTTGGAGTTACAGTAGGGCAGTTGGTGGCCAAGGGAGCAAAACCTCAATCCGAGTCAATGCCTTCAGCAATCGTATGGAATGTCATAAAGAGAGAATCATCCTGTGGGGGATGGTACGGTGTGGTCAACATGTGTAATAGAGATGTGTTTGTAAACTGCCCTTTTGATTTCTCATTGGGGATTTTAAAAGGAACAAAAATGACTGGATGGCTTAACCGGCACTGCATCTTCAGGAAATTACAGCTTCCCAATGCTCAAGCAACAAGTAAATGCAGTATATAAATCACGTCAGAATTGTTACTGCTAGCCACATTCCCCAAGCCAGTAAACAGACCTCTTGGCCTTTGTTCAGTCAAATATAGTTTGTGTGCAACAGTGAAGGTTCAAACAGCAGTCAGTGCTGTTGGAGTTACCTTGTGTGAAGCTGAGTCGCAACAGTAGTTTGATTTATTGTTGCAATGTCCTGAAATCACATGATTACTCCTGGAAAAACCAACAAAAAATAGTCCCAAAGTAAACTGGAAAGTGTTTCCAAACATACAAGGCTTCCATGTGAAATATATCCACAATTTTATGACAGCAGTAATATTAATGTTTCTGTTGGGATTGCAAGTTTTATTGTTTTAACGTCTTAAAGGTTATTTAGGCCATTCTTTTAATGTTAAATTTGAAATTGTTAAAGAATCTTAGAAAACAAAATGCTTCTCATGGTCTCATGCATGAAACATCATCTGTCCCACTTTCCTGATTGGCGTAAGTAAATTTTTATTGATCCATTGTCTGTACTGATTTGTTTCAATTATCTGGCAAAGCTGAATCAGGAGTCCATAGAATTCAAATAAATGATTGCATTTTTTTAAAAAGCAGCCACTAAGAACCAGGGTTGTCATAAAACTGTGAAATCACTTTTTTTTCCAAGTTGCTTCCATTTGGGTAGTTGCACCTCATGTCAAAATTTACCTCTTAAATCAGGCCACTGCGTACCATTAGCATCAACAATTTGCACATTGTTTTATATTGAAATGTGGTCTCTGGAGCTCCAAAGAAAGCAAAGCCAAAAAAGGCTGGGCATTCTTGGTCTAAATTTGACATGCTTTGTTTTTGCCATGAAAGATGCTGATGGGAGACTAAAACCAATGATCGCCTACTTAGGTGTTCAAAGGTGGGAAAATAGCCTTCAATGGTGCTTAGGCAATAACAAGTAAAAGGTGGGAGTGGGGGGGGGGGGGGGGGGGGGGGGAGAAATGGACAAAATGATCTTTCGTAATTGTACAAAGCAAAGACGAAAGAGCAAATTTGGCAAATACTACTGCAGAGATTGTGTCTGGGACAAGATTTTTTAATCTCATGTCAGCAATGTGTAAACACCATGGAATTAGACATACTTATTTTAATGAGTTCCCAGATCTATTGAAGAACTGTTATGTGCCAAGAATTTAATCTTCAGGATCATAGTGGAGAATTTTAAACCACAAGCACGGGTGAATTTGGTTCTAATGGGATGGTAAAATGCTAAAATCTAAACTCAATCTGCTAACTGCTGGTCTTAATGGAGGTGGGATGAGGTGATGGGCAGTCACCCTATCACCCTACTTCCAGGAGGCAGGGAGCTTATTTAAATATGTTATTCGGGCTGATGGCATCATGATTTTGCTCAATGTTAGGATTAGTCCTGGACAGCCGATCACATTTCCTTGCTTTTGAACTACATGCCTCTATTTATAAAGCAAAGGATCCTATTTGCTTTTTAAATTGCCGTGTCAACTTATCCTGCCATCTTCAAAGATTTTCAAAGACCAATTCGGGCTGGTTGGTTAAAGATGGTTCAATATTGTAAAGATTGTTCTGTCGCACTATCTTTTTATTAACCTATTAGAGATCAAAAGGTCCTGGGTTAGATTCCTTTACTGTGCAGCGTTGGCCACACTCATTCAGGCCAGCAGCTGTGTTGGTGGCCATATAGTGACCCCTGCTGTGGGTGTTGATAGAGGATTAGAGGTGGCTATAATGTTGTTCCAGTTTTCGCAAACTGTTGGCACTGCATGCCTCGACTCATTTGTGAGGATGGGTACCCCCGTGAAGCACCAAAGAGTGATTGGCACAGTTGGAACTGTCCCCCACTTTGGGTCCACCTTAAGAGTAAAGACTAGAAATTGAGTATTTGGATTTGTTACTTTTTTAGAATATTGACCATTTAAAGAATTAAGATTGATGTAGAGTGATTGCCTAAAAAGCCAGTTGAATTCAATGAATTTGTATTTGTGTAATCTGTAGCTCAGCTGTGAAAAACAAAGACGTTTTGATTGGCGAGCCTCCAAGTACTGTCGAGATTTTGCTAGTTTTTGTTTCCTGTGTGTTTAAACAGCTGCCTGTCAAAATCTGCCAGTGCGCAAGTAGTTGAGGTAACAAAATGTTGAAACTGGCTGACTCTGCCAAAGGTATGTGGAAAAAGTGCAAAGGCTTGGGAATGCAGGCCTCTAGATGGCCCCAGTTGGGATACTTTTGCCCAACTGCTGTGAAATCCTTCAGTTCAGGCCAGAAAATAGCTCATTTCCTGTACCTTAAATGGTACGCTGTCACCGTTTGCATATTTGTGGTATTTCCAGGTAACTCCATGGAAGAAAATCTTAAATGGACAATCTTCGTTTAAAACAGTTTGTGTGGCAAATGGAGATGGTATCTAGTGGTGGGAATGGTTATGACAGCATATGTTGCACAAATACTGAATTTTACTGCGCTTGGAAATAATTTCCTTATACATTTCATTACCGAAAATGTTTTATGAATTGCTGCTCTATTCAAACAGCCTTCTTTAGCAGAATAAGGTTCACCAATGCTATAGGTGGTTTACAATAGTGCATGAAGTATGAGGCAGTAAAATTGCAAGAATATTTTGCTTGTTTGTCAGGCACATGACCTTGATCCAAAGTAAAAGATTTTGCCCCATAAAGAGGTTTCTTATCCACTTGACCATAAACATAATTTCTCTGTAACAAGTTCATTGTCCTTCTGCCTTATCAAATCCCATATCTTCTCTCAAGACTCCATCTTTACAGGTCGTGCATGCTGTTTGAAGGGAACATCACAGCCAAAACCGATCCAATCCTCACCCATCAACCACACAAGCAATTTCCAACCTGCCACATTGGGAGTGGGATTTTCTTTTTCCACATTCCTTAACTCTGGGGTACTGGACGGATGGATTGATGGATTTGTTTATTGTCACGTGTATCAAGGTACAGTGAAAAGTATTGTTCTGCGTGCAGCTCAGACAAATCATTCGTACATGAAAAAAATACATTGGGCAGCATGGTCGGCACGGGCTTGGAGGGCCGAAGGGCCTGTTCCTGTGCTGTACATTTCTTTGTTCTTGTAAAACATAAAATACACAATGTAAATACATTGACACAGGCATCCACTGTGAATTCTATGAATTCTATGAATCGGGTGAAGCATACAGGAGTGTAGTACTACTCAGTAGAGAAGATGTGTGAAGAGATCAGATCAGTTCATAAGAGGGAGTCTGGTAACAGTGGGGAAGAAGCTGTTTTTGAATCTGTGAATGTGTGTTCTTAGACTTTGTATCTCCTGCCCGATGGAAAAAGTTGGAAGAGTGAATAAGCTGGGTGGGAGGGGTCATTGATTATACTGCCCGCTTTCATCTGTAAAAATTGGCAGACAGTATGGACATGCCGAATTTCCTTTGTTTCCTGAGAAAGTATAGGTACTGTTGTGCTTTCTTGGTCGTAGCGTCGACGTGGGTGGACCAGGATTGTTGGTGATGTGCACATCTAGGAATTTGAAGCTGTCAGCCATCTCCACCTCACCCTGTTTATGCAGATAGGGGTGTGTATGATACTTTGCTTCCTGAAGTCATTGACTAGCTCTTTAGTTTTGCTGACATTGAGGAAGAGATTTTTGTCGTTATGCCTCTCCACTAGATTCTCTATCTCCCTCCTGTATTCTGACTCATCATTGTTCGAGATCCGACCCACTCCAGTCGTGTCGTCAACAAACTTGTAGATGGAGTTGGAGCCAAATTTTGCCATGCAGCCGTGTGTGTATAGGGGGTATAGTAGGGGGCTAAGTACACAGCCTTGCGGGGCCATTGTATTAAGGACTATCGTGGAAGAGGTGTTATTGTAACGCCACCACTATTCTGTAGGCAGCTTACACTGACTACAATATCATATACAAGCTATTGAATCTGGGATCTGTTTGCCTCGAGTAACAGCTACTCACTGTGTACATTTACTGCTATTGGAGGTACTTGGAATGCTGACTTAATTTATCATTGGTGAGGATAAAGTTGTTGGAAGGAAGATTGAGAATACCAGTTTGCCCAGTTGGTCATCGATAAACATTCAAGTGTTACTTTGTAAACTGCCGACTGCATTGGAGGTTGCATGTGCTGCTTCATTGCACTAATTTAAAAACTGCATGTTTTGCTTCCTTGATTTCCTATAGTCTTTTTCCCAATCTTTGGTGAAGTTAATTGCCTGCTCCAGACTTCTCTCTTCCTTCTGTATCTCCTCCCCAATTTATCTAAAGATTTGAGAATTGAAAAGGAAACTTAAATGAGAATAGAAATTTACGGCAACTAAGCTTGCTCCTTCAGTATTTGAGCTCAAGTGTTAGTATGCAATGGTGCCCCAGAAGTCAAATCCACTGCCTGCCTGGCAAGTTATATGAAGATGTTGCTCTGGTATCTGTTGTAACTGGTATTCTGTTGTAACTGTGGTATTCACCAGTTTATAGTTGAGACCTGTGGTCCTAACATCCTCCATTACCCAGTGCTCCAAGCCATCGTTTGGTCAATGCCAAATCTCAGCACAAACTGTTCCAGCTATATGTGCTAGTATTTTGATGGAAAGCAGGGTGAAGGATGAGAGAGGAGGATTTTCTCTGCGCAATGTTGCCAAAAACCAATTGCGTGCCCACTTTAAAATTGCCATTGAAACCGATTCCATATTATGGAGGCTAAAGGAAGTATTTGAGCTGTTTCCAGTTTGGGACATTTGTTGGTGGTCCTGTGCACAACTGGTGCCCGCCGCCGCCCCCCCCCCCCCCCCCCCCCCCCCCCCCCCCCCCCCCGCGCACACCAACGTGTTCCATCACAAAGGTACAAAAGAAGTAAATTGCCAGATACGTCAGTTCTATCCTTTCCAGTGTTTTCCACTGTTGGGTTGGCCAGAAGCAGTGTATGTGGTGGCTTGAATATTTTCATTTAATGACTTTGAACCAACCGTGTTGGTTAAAGTTAGATACCTTATGTAGATTGCCCCAACTTCTGTAAGTTTTAATTGTGCTCGCTATCTTCCTGCTTCCCCTCTGTACCCCATATCCCCAGAGATGTTGATGTAAAAAGAGGCATGAAGAATGAGTTTCATGGAACATAGAAACAAGGTATTTAACTGTGTATAATCCTGTTCCTTCATAAAATGAACCATCTCTCCACTGCCCAACACTCTTTCATCCCAACACTCTCCTTGTATCCTGTTTCTTTTATCCCTCTTTCCCTTCCCCAGAATCATACCATTTATGGTGGAAAATCATTTTATAACATTCTTATTCATCTGTGTATTTGAGGTAAATGATATCCTTTCGATTATCTTGTAGCTTAGTCGGCCTCTGCTATGTATTGGCTTCTGTTAAATGCTTAACCATCTGTGCTTCTGTATGTGAATGACAGTGAAGAGTTTCTGTTAGGAAACTTCTTTTATGTTTTCTCTGGTGGGATCACACAGTGATTCTTGCTTTCCATCTTAAATTTCAATTCCCACTATCAGGAAATCCTAAAGAGTGGCGTCTCTAACTTTGAAATTGGGGCTGTAAAAACAATTTACAGGCAGCAATTCAAGATGAAATTATTTTGGCATCTTTCACAGTTTTCATTCTGGGTGGTGGATAGTTATCCAGCTCGTTGATTTTGTAAAATCAGTAGTTTTTGCCTTATAATATGGTCCAGAAACTTGCTGATATTCCCCGGATGTGTTTTTTCACTGCTCCCTAGGTAACTGCGCAGACCATTCTGGTCTCCCACCAGAGCTGACATTTTCTGTTGAGCATTCCCAGTTTTCTCTTGTTGAAAGCAGTCTGTCAAGACGGGCAAGAAAAATAATTGCCTTTTACCAGCCTTTGTGACCTCTTCTGAGACCAAAAAGAATGCCTTGGAAGAGAATGGAACTGGCTGATGTGGAAATGTGTTTTTGGTGGCACCAAAACAGAATTCCTAGGAAATAATATTTTCTTCTTTCTTTGTTAACTTTTGGAAAAAATATTCGGGTTGAGCTGGTGATTGATTTAATCAAACATTTTATGTGTGGATCAGATTAATCCTCATGAAAAATGAAACAAAATTTATTTTTGAGGGAAATCTGTGTCATTACAGCATTAAACTAAATAGTGTTTGAACAACTAGCTCGGATTTGGACTAATTTATTTGCCCTTTGGAAATGCTGTCAATTTGGGGGGGGGGGGGGTTGGATCCCGACCATTCCAGCAGCCCTTTTTAAACAGCCCTGCTGTGAGGTTTCTACAGTTTCAAACTTAGATCCTTTTCTTAAAATGCAAGTCGTACCGAATGTTCAAATCCAATCCAAAAATGGTTCAAAAATACAATTTACTTTTAAAATAATATATTTTATTCAGGCATTTTCATAAAAATAAACCGGAGCAGAAGCAAAATTGTACAACATTATAAATAACTAACACCCACTTTCTTCTGTGCCCGGAAAAACGGCCAAAATCCTCCAAGATGTATAACAACAGGTTATCCGCCTACAGCGGAACCCTGTGCTCGCCCCCCCCCCCCCCCCCCCCCCCCCCCCCCACCCCCGCACAATCCCTTTCCAATCCTATGATGCTCTAAGAACCATTGCCAGTGACTCTATAGCCAAGGCGGAGAACAGTTGGGAGAGGGGTACCCTTGCCTTGTCTCACGTTGCAGCCCGAAATATCCCGAACTCATCCGGTTACAACAACCGGCCCCAGTCCTAAACCCCTTCCCTCCGCGTCCTTTACTCTGCCAATCTCCCCCTCTGCCTCGGCTGGTGGGCCAGCATCGTCCATGCCTTCTCACCGTACTCACAAACTGCCCCTCTGGCCCTCCGCAGCTGCCCCACCACCTTCCCTGGGGACACTAATCTGAACTCCATGTGGAGCCTCTGTCTCTCCTTCAACAACCCTGCCTCCAGGGCCTCCAAATGCCTTCTGTCCACCCTCAGAATCTCTTCCACTAGCCTTTCCATCTCCGCCCGTTTCGCCATCTCCCGGTGCGCCCGAATTTAAATGAGCTCCCCATGAGCAACCGCATTGAGCACCTCCCATAGTGTGGCAGCCGTGACCCCCCCCCCCCCACCCCAATGTCATTGAGCTCCACATACTCCTGGATGGGATGGCAACCCTCACCTCGCGCACCTCCCCATCCACCAACAACCCCGCATCCCGGTCCACTCGCAAATCCACCCAGTGCGGCGCGTGGTCCGAGACCTTGATCTCCGAATCAACCACACCCGCGAACAACGCCCTGTCCATCATGATAAAGTCAATCCGGAGGTACACCTGGTGCATGTGGGAAAGATGAGAATTCCTTCCCCCTCGGATCCACTCCCCGCCTCCTTCATTCCATAACCCCCCCCCCACCACCACCCCTGCCAATGATCAACCAGTGCGAGTCCAGGTCAGAAATCTTTCCCAGAACCTGCCTTATGAAATCTACATCATCCCAATTTGGGGCATAAATGTTTACCAGGATCACTGGCAGCCCCTCCAGCTTCATACTCAACATCACAAACCCTCTGGATCTCCCACAATGTTTCCCACCTCGAACGCCACCCGCTTATTCACCAGCACCGCCACCCCTCTCGTCTTCATATCCAGTCCCGAGTGGAACACCTCCACTCATCCTTGTCTGATCCTCTAATTTTAGTGCGTCTCTTGTAAAAAGGCCATGTGCGCCTTCAGACTCCTCCGGTGCGCAAACACACATGGCCGTTTGACTGGCCTGTGTCATGTGACCCTCCCGGCCCAACCTCTGATGTCCATCATCGTCACTCCCTTTCGCAGCAACCACACTCTTGTCAGCAACCCTTCCCCCTCGCCTACCTCCTGACAGCCCCACTGCACTCTTGTTAACTAGCCCACCCAGCTAGCATATTGACTCCCGCCAAAGGCCTGCGAGCCCCACCTTCTATGCTCCCCCAAACAGCAGGAAAGGTGTACTCACCTTTGATATTCCCAAGAGACCTGCCCTCCAAATACCCCCCCCCGCCCCCCATCCTCTCTCCAAAAAGCAGAAAAGGTGCACTCACCCTTGATATTTCCCTTCTCCCCCCCCCCCCCCCCCCCCCTCCCCCCCACAGAGGGACATCGCAGCGTCTTGTAAGATTGGTTGTGAGCCGGGTAGACCCCAGGAGTGGTCTCCCAGCTTCTATTGGCCCCTTTGAGCCATGGTGCACTGGTTTTTGGGTACAGCATGTGCGTTCAATCGCACCCAAGGAGTGTAGATAAAAGTTTAATCAGACCGTTTAACAGAGGCCCCTTATAAAAGGAAACTTACCAATGGATTAAGATTACAATGAACAGGTTAAAGGTTATAAATTACAATGAAGCAACTTGTGACATATGTTCACCTTGCTGCAACCCTGATATTCCTACTGAACACCTCAGAATATAACAGTCGTTCACAGAATCACAAAATTATTACAGTCCATCGTGTCTGCACCAGCTCGCCAAATGAGCAATTCACCTAGTGCCATTTCCCTCGCTTTCTCCCGTAACCCTGCACATCTTCCTTTTCAGATAACCGTTAAATTCAGTTTTGAATGCCTTGATTGAACCTACCTCCACCATATTCTCAATGGTGCATTCCAGGGGCGGGATTCTCCGCAACCGGCGCGATGACCGGCGCCAAAAACGGGGCGAATCAGTCCGGCATCGCGCCGCCCCAAAGGTGCGGAATTCTCCACATCTTGAGGGGCTGAGCCCTCACCTTGAGGGTCTAGGCCCGCGCCGGAGTGGTTTCCGCCCCGCCGGCTGGCGGGAAAGGCCTTAGACGCCCCGCCAGCTGGCACGGAAATGACTTTGGCGTGCGACGCATGCGCGGGAGCGTCAGCGGCCACTCACGACATCCCCGCACATGCGCAGTGGAGGGGGGGTCTCTTCCGCCTCCGCCATAAGTGAAGACCAGGCGAAGGCGGAAGGAAAAGAGTGGCCCCACGGCACAGGCCCGCCCGCGGATCGGTGTGCTCCGATCGCGGGCCAGGCCACTGTGGGGGCACCCCCCGGGGCCAGATCGCACCGCGCCCCCCCCCCCCCCCCCCAGGACCCCGAAGCCCGCCCGCGCTGCCTTGTCCCGCCGTTCGAAAGGTGGTTCATTCCACGCCGGCTGGCGTGGGTTGACAGTGGCGGGACTTCGGCCCATCGCGGACCGGAGAATCGCCGGGGGTGGGCCTGCCGACTGGCGCGATTTCCGCTGACTGCGTGGCGCGATTCCCGCCCCCCGCCGAATCTCTGGTGGCGGAGAATTCGGGACACGGCGGGGGCAGGATTCACGGCGATTCTCCGACCTGGTGGGGGGTCGGAGAATCGCGCCCCAGATCCTAACTGCTGTGTGAAAACGTTTGCTACTTTTCTGAGGTTATTGGACTGGTCTTTTGCAGGCACTTTCTCACAACCCCAGTAAAGGCTTGAATTTTTCTGAAAGTTCTTGTGTTAAGCATCTAATTGATGTCTCTGGCAGAAGGTTGGATTTTACTCCTGGACTTGCATTAATATAACAATGGAGCAACAGTTAAACTTGTGATGCATGGTAGGACTTCCAAAATTGTACACGAGCAGCACTGCTCAAAGAATGTGCTCAATACTGTTAGATGAAAATTATGGAGAATTTACATAGCATTAAGTGTAACCAGGCAGGTGAATGACAAATGGTTTTCTGAGACAAAATGACCAATTGAACAAGAGGCAGAACAGATACCTGATCTAACATGTTCAGTTTTGTTTGCTCATAGCTGCAGTATAGTATTAACGAGGGATGAAAGACAACCTTTTTAAGGAACCACCTATATAAAGCTCTGGTTAGGCCCCAACCTGAGTATTGCATCCAGTTCTGAAATGAAAATTAAAATCGCTTATTGTCACAAGTAGGCTTCAAATGAAGTTACTGTGAAAAGCCCCTAGTCGCCACATTCCGGCGCCAGTTCGGGGAGGCTGTTACGGGAACTGTTCACCACAGTTAGGAAAGATGTGAATGCCCTTGAGGTGGTGCAGATGAAATTTACCAAAATGTTATCAGGGAGGGTGTGGTGGGAGGTGGGTGTTATTTTCAAGGTTAGTTTGGAAAGGCTGGGGTTCTTCTCTTTGGAGCATAAGAAGATAGTGGGGTAATTTGATAGATGTGTTAAGAATAGCCTTAGATAAGGTAGATGAGGTAACCCTCTTCATTCACTCATTGTACAAGGACGAGGAGTTGCAGATTAAAGTTTTGGGTAAGAGATACAGGGGACAATGTGAGGAAGAACTTTTGTAATGCCTCAACTGGTAATTACCCGGAATTCATTGCCCACGGGAGGAGTGGATGCAGTAACAATAATTTGAAAAGGATATTGAATGGGCACTTGAAGGTAATAAACTTGCAAGGCTACAGGGACTGAGTGGGGAAATGGGACTGACTAGATTACTCCGTGGACAAACAGCTTCAACATGAATGGCCTTCTTCTGTGCGATCTATGATTCTATGACACCAAAAATAAACAGCTGCGTGTAGTGGCACTGTGTGTTAACCTTTTAAATAGGTGGCTGATGCATTGCATAGAAGCAAAACAACTTAATTCACTGGTTGGGGCAGTAATCATCCCATGACTGGCTGCAGTTGGATGTAGTGTAACTTTATTACCGTTTACATGGGTAATCTTTACATCTGATTAGGCCAAATCAGTCTACCTCTGTTTGTATATGGAGTTTGCAGCATGAAAAAAGGTGGTACAATCTTCCTCTGGAGAGTCTTAACCAATCCCGCAATTCTTCTCTTTCCATTTTCCCATGGCAAACAGCAACTAACAGCTGGTTTCCATGGTGAAGGAAAATATGAGCAGTGAAAGGCAAAAATAAAATGCTGGAGAAAAAAGTTTATTAATGAGCGAAAATCCATTCAGGTTTTAGAAACATACTTTTCTTCAAAAGCTGATTGAGTTGCTCGTATGGAACACCCCTGGAGGAATAACTTGAACCTTGAATTGCATTTAGAATTATACGGAGTCATGCATTATTCTATTTTCATTTTAAGATGCAGAAATCCGCTTGCATCGAGGCAAGACATAGCTTTATATGTGTTGAGAGTGTACTTGAAAGAGTATATGGAATACTGTTTAGCCTTTTACTGTTGGTGAGATTTTTAATTGTATGACTAGGTTAGGTGGATTGGTCATGCTGAATTGCCACTTAGGGTGGGGTTGCAGGAATAGGTTGGGGGACCTAGCTAGGTGTTGTGTTGGGCGCTCTGGATCCGTGGAACACATACAGGTCACCAACACTTGAAATTGTGCAACACTATTTTATTGAGTCATTAACTGTTTAGCATACTCTCACTGTGGGTTAACACGATATTAGCTTTAACTAAAGACCTTTGCCTTGTCCTAACCAGTCGATGCACTCAGCACATGGTGAATGTCTGTGTTACAGGCTGTGAGCTCTGTCCTACTAGGAAGCTGCAGCTCGAATGAGCGGGAACTCTGATGCCCCCTGTCTTTATAGTGCGTGTGCTCTAGCTGGTGACTGGCTGCGGTGTTGATTGGTCCCACTGTGTGTCCATCAGTGTGTGTCTGCACCATGATATACTAGTGTATATTATGACACTAGGGTGGCCTTTCAAATGGTTGATGCAGACTCTGTGGGCCGAATGGCCTCCTTCTGCACTGTAGGGATTTTATGATCCTAAGAGCCTGTGGAAAATCAGCTTTCTTGTAGATGTAGAGGAAAATCTGTCATGCAAATGAACTATCATGACTGAATCTATCACCGTAGACACCATGGCCCCATGAGTTTGTTTTGAATTATTTTAAAACAACTAACCTTTTTTTGGTGTGCCTTTAAATCCCCCGCTTTTGGTAACCAATGTGTGATTTACCTGTTCTGTTTTGCATGAACTATTGGTACTGGCCAGGGACCCAGAGCATGCTGTTCTAATTCCGGAAGTAGAATATAGTAGGATATCCGTGCAGGACTGAATGATGTAGACCAGAGCTTCCCAGACTGTGGGTCACAACTGAAATTGTGGGGTTGAGAGTTCCAAGGCAACAACTGCTGCCATGAAGCTTGGGCTGAATGATAAAAACTGCAAGGCCATTTTAAATCCTTGTGTTTTCATTATTGGTGGGCATGGCCTATTGGGCAGATCTTTGAGGCCCGATTGCTTGTGCTAACCAGCAAATGTCACCACAGTCCCTGAGGACCATAGCCTGCTCTCCCCTTTGAGAGCTGACTGGTGGTCATTTAACTTGATTGACACCACACCTCGGGTGAAGGGGGCACGGTTGAGAAGGCAGGGCCTTCATGATATTAACCTCAGTCGGCATGGAAATTGAATCCGCACTATTGGTGTTAATCCGCATCACGGACCAGCTGTCCAGCCAACTTGGCTAACTGACCCTGCCCGGTGCAAATACAGGCCTGTGTAAATGTATTTTTTAAAGAAAAACCCTGGAGTTTAAACAATCCCAGCATGATTTCCCCTCTGATGCGTCCTGTGTCTCCATCTCGGAGTCAGAGTCTGCTGCCTCCGTCATGTCAGCGTCTCTATCTCCATTTGGTTCTGTAACTACCTGCGCAGGCTTTGAGTGAGGCACCAGTGGAAGATTGTGAGGACTACCTTCCCTTGTCTCTGGTCTCTGCGGCTGTAGAAATTAGCTCCGGGGGCGGGGAATCTTTGGAGGGGATAGTCTTCTGGACCGAACGTGGTCTACATGTTTGCGCTGGAGACGACCCTGGGCTTGCACCTGCTAAGATATAGGGCCTGTTTGGCGAAAGATTACGCCAGGAACCCACTGGGCACCACCAGCAAAATTCCGAACGAACACTGGGTCACCGGGCGCAAACTGCCGAATCGGCCGATGCCGAGAAAATCCCTGTCCCTGCCGTTCTTGCGTGCGGCGTACATTTGCGCCCATGTCCGGGAAAACCATACTAAGGCGGGTGCGAAGTCTCCGGCCCATTAGGAGTTCTGCGGGAGCTACCCCAGTCACCGCATGGGGGGTGGTCCTATACGAAAACAAAAAGCGAGCCAGTCTCGTGTCCATTGATCCGGAAGACTGCTTCTTTAGGCCTCTTTTGAATGTCTGCACTGCGTGCTCTGCCAACCCATTTGAAGCCGGGTGGTATGGGGCAGTGCGGATATGGCGTATGCCGTTCATCTTAATGAACCTCGCAAACTCCTCACTCGTGAATGGAGTGCCGTTATCCGTGACCAGCACCTCGGGGAGGCCATGCGCACTAAAAGACAAACGCATCTTTTCAATTGTTGTGCAGGACGTTGTCCCCTGCATCTTATGCACCTCTAGCCATTTAGACTGGGCGTCGATTAACGGAAGGAACATGGATCCTTGAAAAGGGCCTGCGAAATCTGCATGCAAGCGTGCCCAAGGCCGCCCTGGCCATTCCCAGTGATGTAGGGGCACGGCCGGCGGAAGCGTCTGATGCTTCTGGCAAATGGAGCAGTTTTGGGCCACCTTCTCAATGTCGGTGTCGAGGCCTGGCCACCAGACATAAGTCCGGGCCAACATTTTCATTTTGGTCACACCTGGATGCCCATTGTGCAAGTCTCTTAGTATCAGCTCCTGGCCTTTTTCCGGGACAATCACACGCGCCCCCCACAAGAGGATGCCGTCTTCCACGCTGAATTCTGACAGCTTGGAGGAAAATGCCCACAACTCGCCTGGGAGCTGTCTATGCTGCCCACCATACAGGACTATGTGCCGAACCTTTGACAGGACTGGCTCCGTCTGGGTCCACTCACTGATCTGTGATGCCGTGACAGGCAAGGTGTCCATAAAATTTAGGGTTGCAACCACCTCACCGGTCGTGGGGGTCGACATGGGGCCGGTCGATAAAGGCAATCTGCTCAGTGCGTCAGCATTTGCTATCTGCGTTCCTGGTTTGTGCTCCAGAGAATACTCGTATGCAGCAAGCAACAAAGCCCAGCGCTGGATCCGGGCGGAAGCAATGGGCGGTATTGGCTTATCCTCTCTGAAAAGTCCCAGCAGAGGCTTATGATCAGTCACGATAGTGAAATGGCGGCCATACATGCACTGGTGGAAGTGTTTCGCCGCAAAAACCACTGCCAGGCCCTCCTTCTCGATCTGCGCATACTTTTTCTCCGCTCTAGTCAATGTGCGGGAGGCGAAAGCTATCGGTCGCTCGGCCCCGTTCTCCATCTTGTGGGACAGGACGGCCCCAATACCATACGGGGATGCATCACATGTGACGAGCAAAGGCTTTCCAGGATCATAGTGGGTTAGTAACCCAGACGACGACAATTGTTGCTTTACCTGCCGGAAAGCGGTTTCTTGCTGCTGACCCCAAACCCAGATGTGATTTTTCTTTAGCAGAAGGTGCAACGGGGCCAGCGTAGTTGCCAGATTGGGGAGGAACATCCCGTAATAGTTTACGAGACCGAGAAAAGAACGAAGATGCGAAGTGTCAGTCGAGGCGGGGGCCTGTTGAATCGCACGCACCTTCTCTGCGACGGGGTGCAAACCTTCGCGGTCCACCCGATAACCTAGGTAAACTACTTCCTTTGCCTGAAATACGCACTTTGTGCGACGTAAACGGACTCCAGCCTCCGAAAAGCGTCTAAGGACAGCCTCCAGATTTTCCAAATGTTCCTCCTCCGACGTCCCTGTAATCAAAACGTCATCTAAGTAGACAGCAACACGTGGTAAACCTCTCAAAATGCCCTCCATAACACGTTGAAAAATTGCGCAGGCAGAGGATACTCCAAAGGGCAATTGTGTATATTCATACAGGCCCCGGTGTGTATTAATCGTTACATATGGCCGGGAGGCAAGGTCCAGCTCCAACTGTAGGTAGGCGTGACTCATATCTAATTTTGTGAACGAGAGTCCGCCTGCAAGCTTCGCGTAGAGATCCTCTATGCGAGGCATTGGATATCGGTCGAGTCGGGAAGCCGTATTCACTAAGTTTATAGTCGCCACACAAGCGAACTGTGGCATCTGGCTTCATTACAGGTACAATTGGTGCTGCCCAGTCAGCAAAATGGACGGGCCTGATAATACCCAAACTCTCCAAACGAGTGAGCTCCCCTTCTACCTTCTCGAGCAAGGCGTAAGGCACCGGGCGCGCCCGGAAATAGCGCGGCGCGGCTCCTGGTTCGACTTGGATACGGGCTACGGCCCCTTTTATTTTCCCCAAACCAGGCTGGAATACATCTGCGTATCGTCCTAGCACCTCAGTCAACCCATCAGAAACTGTTTGGAGGATGTGCTGCCATTGCAACTGCAAATGGCGCAACCAGTCCCGACCCAACAGGCTGGGCCCATGGCCGTGCACCACGATAAGTGGGAAACGCCCCTCCTGGTGTCCATAAACAACAGGGGTCATTGTAGTTCCTGCAATGTCCAGTGGTTCCCCCGTGTAGGTGACCAACCTGGCCTGTGAGTCGGTTAATGTAAGGGTCTGTATACCCTGCTTGATGCGGTCCTCTGGGTGATCACGGAGACCGCTGCGCCAGTGTCCAACTCCATCTCAAGTGGGTGACCATTGACCCGTACTGTCACCTTAATGGGGGCCACACGGGGAGCTGCCACACAATGCAGCTGCAGGCAGTTGTCCTCCGTCTCCATGCCCTCAGTAGTAGTCGCCGCAGGTTCATCCACATGGAAGGTACGGCCCCTGGACTGGCCCCAGTTTCGGTCGGAACGACGGCGCCTCTGGCGCCCCCAGGACCGGCGTCCGCGACAGGGTCGGCGCCTACAAGTCTGACACGGACATGGCTCCTCATTCATTGGTTCTGGAGAAGGCTCCCTTCGGGGAGGAATGTCCGACGGCCTCTGGCATTGGTCCGGATGTCGCCTCGCCCAAGGTACCGCAGGAGTGCGGGGGGACGTTTTCGGACGGAAGGGGTTGCGCCCCAAGGCATGCACTTCCATTCCCTGTAGCTGCTGCACTCCTCGTTCTGCGCTCTCTCGGGACAATGCTATTTGAATGGCCTGTTGAAAAGTCAATGTTGACTCAGCTAACAACTTTCTCTGGGTGGCCGCATTGTTAATACCGCAAACCAAATGGTCGCGTAACATTTCTGACAAGGTCTCACCATAGTCACAGTACTCCGCAATCCTGCGTAGCCTGGATAGAAAATCGGCAAGGGATTCTCCAGGGGTCCTCTCAGCGGTATTAAACCGGTAACGCTGGACTATCGTGGACGGGGTTGGGTTAAAATGTTGCCCCACTATATTCACAAGTTCATCAAACGTTTTGGTGTCCGGCGCAGCTGGGTACGTAAGGCTCCTAATCACCCCAAACGTATGCGGGCCGCAGGCAGTGAGCAATATGACCACCTGGCTCTTGTTTTCAGTGATATTGTTTGCCCGGAAATAGTAACGCATCCGTTGTGTGTACTGGTTCCAGCTTTCCAGCGCAGCATCAAAAACATCCAAACGTCCGTACAGAGGCATGGTATAATAGAAAACAACTTCCAACCTATATCCAACAAAAATCCAGGGAGGTGGCTTCAGCAGTGTAGACAGCTATTCATTTTAACCTCCGTCGCCAGTTTTGTGAGGGCCACGAAGAATCCAGCACGAGTTTTAAGGATACAAAGTAATAACATTTATTTACAATAACATACACATATATACTTGCTGCTAGTTCTAAACTGGCCAGCTTTATTTATACTTGGAGTTTACTAATGGTTTCTCCGCCCCCCTCATTGGGGAAGCTCATACTCCCACAGGATTGTGGGATTGTCATTAGTCCCCAGCCAATGGTAAGCAGGCAGGTTATAACAATGATTAACTTAAGGGAGTTAGATTTTTGACTAATAATGACAGTCAAAGGCAGAATGTGGAGTTACAGCCAATGTTAGATTAGTCATGATCTCATTAGGGGCGCAGTGGTTAGCACTGCTGTCTCACAGCGTCGAGGACCCAGGTTTGATCCCACCCCTGGGTCACTGTCCGTTGGAGTTTGCACATTCTCCCCATGTCTGTGTGGGTCTCGCCCCCACGACCCAAAGATGCGCAGGTAGGTGGATTGGCCATGCTAAATTGCCACTTAATTGGAAAAAAAATGGATTGGGTACTCTAAATTTATTAAAATCAAAAGTCATGATCTCATTGAATGACCGAGCAGGCTCGAGGGGCTGAATCCCAGGCTCACACTGAGTATAAGGCATTAAGATGGGGGTCGCACTGGGAAAAAGTACGGGAAGTGTTGATGTGGGCCAGTAGAGCCTGGCATTGGTCTGTGGTGTATTGGTGCATATGAGTAGGGACATCTCAGATTGCCAGTCTTACTTGTAGATTGCATTGTGTGTTCCATTCACTGTAATGGTTTAGCGGTCTGACACTTATCATCATCTCGGCTCATAATAGGGAACAGACTGTTGGCTGATTTGGCAGTGAAACTGTACTACAGCAAGTATTAATGCCTTCGAGAGAGAGAGAGAGAAAATAAGAATTGAGATGAACAATAAAAGTTGTTACATGTTTCGGCATCTGGTTCAGAATTTGAGCTTCAGCTAGATACCGGTGAATCGGACAATATCTGACAAGTGATATGCATCCATTTGTTGAAACAAATGGTGAATCTTACCCTCCAAGCAGGCTGATGAGGACTTCTGCTCCTACAAGTTTGTTGATTGAATGAAAGGTTTGGGAATGGATTCAGTATTGAAAATCAATATACTGTATACATATCTTAAATGACTTGTCCTTCTAGGGATATCAGCCCAAAGTGCAAACTTGGATTTTTTTTTCTAGGAATTTGTAGTGTAACATATCCTGAGCTCAACCAATGTTAATTGGTGGAATCCATGCTCTGTGATGTACTGGTGGTACTGCAAATATCTAAAATAGCTTTTTAAAATTGTAACGTTTTAAGTCCATATGACGGTTAGAAGAGCCATATGGACTCAAGATATTAACTGTTTCTCCCAGGCAGCACGGTGGCACAGTGGTTAGCACTACAGCCTCACGGCGCCGAGGTTCGATCCCGGCTCTGGGTCACTGTCCACGTGGAGTTTGCACATTCTTCCTGTGTTTGCGTGGGTTTCGCCCCCACAACCCAAAGATGTGCAGGGTAGGTGGATTGGCCATGCTAAATTGCCCCTTAATTGGAAAAAATGAATTGGGTATACTAAATTTAAAAAAATAAAAAACATCTTTTCTTTCTCCACAGATGCTGCCGAATTTTTCCAGCATTTTCTGTTTTTGTTTCAGATTCCAGCCCTCCAATCTGGTTTCTGCCCCAATCATATCTTGTTTTACAATGATAAAGGTAAACCATCTTTCCTCATTCTTCTCAACCTGTCAGTAATTTTGACATGGGCGACCACATAATTCTTCAAGTTTCTCCACTGTCACCCAGCTAAGTGGGACTGCATTCTTCTAGTTTCCATAGCCATCTTTCTATAACCAGAGTATCACTTGCTGCAATATCCTCTTTTTGCACTCCCAGACTGTTACCTCTGGAGTCCCCAAAGATCTACCCCTGATTTTCCACCACCCCACCCTCCTGTTTCTCATCTACATAGTTGCCCCATCAGCAGTACAATCTGAAAACACAGCACTAATTATCATGTGCACGCCAAAAGCACCCAGCTGTTTCACCATCACCTCTCTCATAGATTATCATAGAATTTACAGTGCAGAAGGAGGCCATTCGGCCCATTGAGTCTGCACCGGCTCTTGGAAAGAGCACCCTACCCAAGGTCCACACCTCCACCCTATCCCCATAGCCCAGTAACCCCACCCAACACTAATTGCAATTTTGGACACGAAGGGCAATTTATCATGGCCAAGCCACCTAACCTGCACATTTTTGGACTGTGGGAGGAAACCGGAGCACCAGGAGGAAACCCACGCACACACTGGGAGGATGTGCAGACTCCTCACAGACAGTGACCCAAGCCGGAATCGAACCTGGAACACTGGAGCTGTGAAGCAATTGTGCTATCCACAATGCCACCGTGCTGCCCAACAAAACTCTTGACTCCTGTACTTTTGTTGAATTATCATTGAGTCCTAGATGTTAGATAAACAATGAACAGAAATTTCCTCCAATTAAATATTGGAAGATTGAAGCCATTCTTTTCAGTCCCAGTTCCAAACTCCATTCCATATCCTAAAGATCTGCTGGGTAAATCCCCACCCCTTGGAAGATATCAGTTAAAGATTGCACGGCAATTGCCCAGGAAGTGCAAACCCCCGATGGGCAATTGCCCTGCATGGAGAACCACCCGGAAATGCGATTTGAATCGCAAACTTTGGATGGTTCCGACCGTCCTGCATCAATGGTTACCCAGAAAAAGTTAGAAAAATTAAAACCACTTCTCGCTTCTGGTTAACTATTGTACAGACCTACCCGATTCCCCTCGGGACTCTCCCCGCCTCCTTGAACTCCCAGATGACACCTCGCATCCACCGAGGAGAGGGGGGGGGGTAATCTAACTACATACCTGTCGAATTTGCCTTCTACCTTGTTGGACCTTTAAATCTACCTGATTTGCTGCAACTGGTACCGGTAAAAAGTGATATGGCCTTCTTGCTCCAATTCAGCAGTGCTCGATTGATGGCCTCAGAAGTCCAGTCCTGCACAATGCTCGAGCGAAAGGTTGGGCAAGACAGGATCAAAATGTTTAAAGGGTAAAGAAGTAGGAGCGTGTGAAAACATTAAGCCTATTAATAAATGTGAAGTTTGAAGCACCTACCTAAGACAGCTTATGCTGCATTTCCTGTCCCCTTGATTTGAATTGACTTTTTTGCGGTTAGTTCAGTTGTTCCATTGGTGGCTTTGTGCTCTTTTCAAACTGCTCTTTCACAATTATTTTCCCAAGTGAGCTGTGCCATAATGCATCCGTTTTCAGTATTGTCGATCACATTTAGTCAACTTCTGTAAGGTTTATAAGGATGAGAACTTTGTATCAAGTAATGTGCAACATAGTCTGTTGGGGTGAAGTTCTCTTCCTTTTTAAGTGTTTACTTAATAGTGAGACAAGATTAGGTCACTTGGAGTTTAATTGTTTCGCGATGTAACTCTCAATTTATCAAATGCTCAGCAGTTTTGGCCCGAGGTCAGAAAGAAATGTGCGTTTTTGAAAGACTGGTTAGATCTGTGGTTAAATGTTATGTCTGCAAAAGTCTGACCCTTTTTTTTAACAAATGTATTGTAGTACAATTGTAGCAATTGAGGTGGGTCACGATTGATGCCACCAGTGTACCTGGGAATTTTTAGTGCTTGATTGATATGCAAAGAAATCAAATGCTTCAGGTTACCAATGCTAGTTTGCCAGCTGAAATCAATTGCTGTGTCAAAGTAAAACAGGAGATGCAACTAAAATGATCAGAGAGGTAGCTTTGGAGGAAGATTTTGATGATGGAGAGATTTTTTAAAAAATTGCCAGTCACACACCTGACCAATGTTCCCTCTACTCACACAGCTGTGCTGCAAATACAAAAGTTCTTGTCACGCATGGATTGTCCCTTTTTAAATTCGGGAATGGGTGGCAGTGCAAAAGATTTGGGGCCACTGAATTAAACAAATAGGTTGCAAACTACCAAAGAAATAGGGCACATTGTCCGACTTGCAAATGGAGCACATACTTTTGGAAGTTATGAGGGAAGTTACTTGTCGCAGAATTCCCAGCCTCCATTGATGTATGGAACCCTGACAGTGCAGAAGGAGGTCATTTGACCCATGAGTCTGCACCAAGCTTTTGAAAGAGCACCCTACCTAGGTTCACGTCCCCATCTATCCCCGTAACTCCACCTAACCTGCACTCTAAGGGTCAGTTTTATCATGGCCAATCCACCTAGGCTGTACATCTTTTGACTGTGGGAAGGAACCGGAGAACCCGGAAGAAACCCTACGCTGACACTGGGAGAACGTGCAAACTCGACACAGACAGTCATCCAAGGCTGGAATCGAACCTGTGTCCCTGGTGCTGTGTAGCGGTAGTGCTAACCACTGTGTCACCATGCCGCAAACCACTGTGCCACTCAGTTCAAGGGTGCTTAGGGATGGGGAACATAAGAGCATAAGACGGAGGAGCAGGAACGGGAAATTTAGTCCCTCGAGCCGGCTCCACCATTCAATACAAATTCAGCCCCTGACTTTTTTCTATTATTCTTGGGATGTGAGCATCAATGGCTAGACCAGCATTTATTGCCCATCCCTAATTTCCCATGAGAAGGTGGTGGTGAGCTGCTTTCTTAAACCGCTGCAGTCTGTGTCATCGGTACATCCACAGTGCTTTGAGGAAGGGAGTTCCAATATTTTGATTCAGTGACAATGAAGGAACGGCAATGTAGTTCCAAGTCATGATGGTGTATGGCTTGGCGAACTTGCAGGTTGTGGTGATGTTCCAATGCATTTGCTGTCCTTGTAGGTAGTAGGATCCACAGGTTTGAAAGGTGCATTTGAAGGAACATTGGTGAATTGAGATAGTGCACATGGCAGATTGTGTACACTGCTGCCACTGTGTGTTAGTGGTGGAGGGAGTGAATATTTAAGGTGGTGCCAATGAAAGGGGCTGCTTTGTCCTGGATGGCATTGATCTGCACTCATCCATGGAAGTGGAGAGTATTCCATCATATTTCAGACTCGTGTCTTGTAGATTGTCGACAACTTATGTGGAGTCAAGGGTTCCCAATTTCTGACCTCTTGTAGGCACAGTATTTTTACGGCTGTACCAGTTCACTTTATGGTCAATGGTAACCCCCAGGATATTGATGAAGAGAGTCGTAATTTCAAGCAGAGATCATAAAATCATAGAATTTACAGTGCAGAAGGAGGCCATTTGGCCCATCGATGGTCAATGCCTAACACTTGTATGGCACGAATGTTACTTGCCATTTATAGGCTCAAGCCTGAATGTTGTCCAGGTTTTTCTGCATATAGACATGGATTGCTTCAGTATCTGAGAAGTCATGAATGGTGCTGAAAGTTGCACAATGATCAGTGAACATCCACTCTTCTGATCTAATGTTGGAGATAAAATCATTGAAGAAGCTGAAGATGGTTGGGCCAAAGACGCTACGTCTGAGTAATCCTTGCAGCAATGTCCTGAAATTGAGATGATTGATCTCCAACAACTATAACCATCTTTTTTGTGCTGGGTAGGACTCCAGACAGTGAAGAGATTTGTTAGTGTTCCTTAATGGCACACTTGCTGCCTTGATGTTGAAAGCAGTCATTTTTAATTCACCTCTGGAATTCAGCTTGTTTGTCCATGTTTGGATGGCGGCTGTAATGAGGTCAGGAGCTGAGTGACCCTGGCTGAACCCAAACTGAGCCTCAGTGAGCAGGTTATTGCTGAGCAAGTGCCACTTGATTGTACTGTCAATGACCACTTCCATCAATTTGCTGATGATTGAGAGTAGACTGTTGGGGCAGTAATTGGTTGGTTTGGATTTGTCCTGCTTTTTGTGTACAGGACATACCTGGGCAGTTTTCCACATAGCTGGGTAGATGCCAGCATTGTAGCTGCCCTGGAACATCTTGGAGAGGGGCACAGCTAGTTGTCGAGCACATATCCTCCGTGCTATTGCCAGAATATTGTCAGGGCTCGTATCCTTTGCAGTACAATGGAATTCATCAATTTCTTTATCACGTGGAATGACTTGAATTGGATGAAGAATCTGTGATGTTGGTGACCTTAGGCCATCCCCTGCCTCTCGGTGCTGTCTTGATGCTCTTAGCTGAGTGTCCTGGTGGTCCGAAGCGTTTACTTTGAAAAAATTAGAGTGTTCAAAGCAGGCCGGTCGCCTGAATACTCCAGCTAGGAATAATGGAATAGGACCCCGGTTCTATTTTGTTGGTTTTCGGAACTGAGGCCATGATTAGCCATGATAGATCGACACTTCTGGCTGAAGATGGTTTCAAATGCTTCAGCCTTGTGTTTTGCACTGATGTGCTGGGCTCTCCCATCATTGAGGATGGGGTTATTTGTGGAGCTGCCACCTCCTCCGGTTGATCGTTTAAGTGTCCATTATCATTCACGACTGGATTAGGTGGGATTGCAGAGCTTGGATCTGATCTGTTGATTATGGGATCACACCGTTGTATACTGTAGACTGCCTCTACTGTTTGGCATACAAGTAGTTCAATGTAGCTTCACAAGGCTGACACCTCATTTTAAGGCATGCCTGATGCTGCTCCTGGCTTACCCTCCTGCACTCTTCATTAAACCAGGGTTGATCCTCCATTTTAATAGATTTGGTTGTCCATGAAGTTTTGGTTGTCCATGAAGTTACAGATTATGGTCGAGCATACGTCTGCTGCTGTTCATGGCTCACAGTGCCTCATGGATGCCCATTTTTTAGTTGCTACACTGTTCGAAATCTATCCCATTTCACATGTTGGTCTTGCCACACAACACAGTGGAAGGTGTCCTCAGTGTGAATATGGGAATTCTTCTCTACAAGGATTGTGAGGTGGCTACTCCTACCAGCACTATCCATAGAATCCCTACAGTGCAGAAGGAGGCCATTCAGCCCATCAAGCCTGCACTGACCCTCCAAAGGAACATTCTACCTAGGCCTACTTCCCCGCCCTAGCCCCGCAACTCCGCGCGCATTGATCATGGCCACTCCACCGAGCCTGCATGTCGTTGGACTGTGGGAGGAAACTGGAGCATCCGGGGAAAACCCATGCAGACACTGGGACAATGTGCAATCTCTGCACAGACACCCAAGGCCAGAATCAAACCCGGGACCCTGATGATGTGAGGCAGTACTGATAATGATCACCATGCTGCTCTGTCATAGACAGATGCATCGGTTATGGGTAGATAGGTGAGGACGAGGTCAAGTAGATTTTTCTCTCATTGTTTCCCCCACCACCTGCCAAAGAGACCCAGTCTAGCAGCTATGTCCTTCAGAAGCAGAGATGTTAGTAAGGAGTAATTTTCAGGGAGTTGGGCTTGCCATTGACGTTTCTGGTGTTTAGGTCGATGCCAGGTGGTCTGTCCAGTTTGTTTCCATTTTGAGACAACCCGGTGGCTTGTTGGACCATTTCAGAAGGCCGGTAAGAGTCAGCCACATTGCTGTGGGTCTGCAGTCACATGTAGGTCAGTTCATGTAAGGATGGCAGATTTCCTTCCCTAAAGGGCATTGTCATTCAGACCCATTTGGTTCACCAATGGTTTTCTAGTCTATCTTTTAAATCCAGATTTATGCATTGACTTCAATTTCCACCAGCTGCCATTTTAATTTAATTTGACTTAAACCCATGTCCCCAAAGCATTATGAGTCTAGTGATATTACCACTGTCACTGCCACCCCAACAGTAGCCGTAGTATTTATATACGGGCCTAATAGTTCCCCTTTCCTGGTAACCCCCAAGATGTTGATATTGGGGATCTCATGTTTGTTAATGCCATTGAATATCATGGGGTGATGGTTAGATTCTCTGTTGTTGGAGAATGGTCATTGCTTGTGAGCCCAGGCCTAAATGCTATCCATGTCTTGTTGCATGTGAGCAGGACTGCTTTAGTATCCGAGGAGGCAGCAAGATGAGAGTTGATATGTCGAGCCTTAGTGGATAAAAACTTTGTCACTATTGTTGGAACGATAAATTGGAAAAGCAGCCGCAGCCAAAATCCAAAGAGTGGCAGGAGCATGCACAGGCCCATAGGGATGGAGATGGTTGGAAAAGTAGGGCGATAAATCAGAGAATAATTTGACTTGAAGTGGCAAGGACACAGGAGAAGTGTGAATGTTGAAAAGCTATCAAAGAGGTTATGGCAGACCTTGAGACTACAGGTGAGGAATTCATGAATGAGGGACCTAGGTGAGTTTGTTACTGGTTGTGTTCATGCAGGCTACTGAGTCAGTATAAATCTTCAAAAAAAAATGCAGCTGTAAGGCATTATGTGGTTAACTTATTAATAAAAAATGTTCAACTATGTTCTGAACCTGTTCTAGATTTTAAGCCTTGCACCATATGTCTGTTTCTGATCCCAGCTGTTGACAGAATGTGTTTGACTTCCAATGTCAACAAGTTTGTCTGATTGCATTTATTCATCATTTCTATCATGTTTGGTTCTTTTTTTAATTTGAGATTTTTCTTTCGATGGATGTGTGTTTTGTGGTTTTTTGTGCATGTGGGGGGAGAGGATGTTTTGGTAGTGTGCTCTGCTTATACATAGTAAAGGGCACCCCATCTATCTGTCTATTAGTGAATGTTTAAATGTTGAAATAGTCCTGCAAGGTATACACTGACTATTTGATTTATAGATAACACCGATGATTCTTTGTGTTGAAGGTCACAGGAAACTTCCACCTTTTATCTGACTGATGCACATCTAGCGTGCTGCCATGCTCAGTGCCACATAGAAGTATAAACAGTGAAAACTCGAGATGAGATTTATAAAGCAGTGACTGAATCTTGAGAAATCTGAACTGTCTCCTTTGCTCTCTGAATCCCGAGATTGACTAACAGCCTTGGGAACCTGCTGCTGGCTAGTAATTGTTCTGCCTCCTCTCATTATTCAGATCAGAATAATTTAAAGCTGGACAGCTTGAATAAAAAGGATGCGAAAATGTGAAAAATATATTTGAAACCTTTTTTGAAAGAAGGTTCAACTTGTGTTACAGAGTGAATTGGGCTATTTCTGAATTTTGGATGAATAGTAATGAAAAATTGGGTCCGCAATGAAAGCTTAAGTGGACTCGGTTCCTAAATGTTTGAAGTTCACTGTTGTGACCCTAATTAGACATGGCATTGAAAGATGTTAGTTGCTTCAATAGTCTTGCAAGCCTGACTGGGTCAGAAAAATAGCTGTGGAATTCCAGAACATTCCAATGCATGCTGTCCTATTCATCACTTGCTCTTTTTGTGTGAAAGTTTTCCATTAAGCTGCAACTCAGTATCTCTAACTCCTTTAGTGTTGGTTTTCTGAGATGGACAGCACTTGGGTAGGAAATTAAAACGGAAATTACCAATTTATTGCAATTGGCTCAGACCTGTCACTTTTCTGTTGTAGACCATATGGAGATGCTATTTTATGTTTTAATTTTTTTTCCTGAATACTTTCTAAACTATTCATGATGGAAACTTGCAATTGTTTTTAGAATGTGTTCTTCCCATATGTGACCCATCAACTGTTACAAATGTAATGATTTGCATCAGAAGTTAATTTTTGATGAGCTTTCTTCGTTTGAAAACAACTGCTTATTCGTGCTATTTTTGTCACTTTTGTTTCCCATAAGAATGGTGTGACCATGTAAATTTTCTGACTTTTTGTTCCAATTGGTGTCTCTTTCTTTCACAGGTGTAGCTGGCATAATGGAGTTTGTGCTCCTCCACTCCTCTTGAGGATAGGCTGAAACAGGTCAGTTCTCTGCGACATTTTGATCAATGGAATGAGGGTTGTTTGAGTTGGTACAGGTGGCATATTTACATCCTGTGTGGGAACAAGGTTCTAGGCTGTCATATACCTGAACCAATCCAGAGATAAGCTCCTCCTACCTTATCTCGTTAATCTGTTATATACCGGAACCAATCCAGAGATAAGCTCCTCCTACCCTATCTCGTTAACATGCCCAGACTTTGGTCAAGAAGCGCAGTACATCAGTTATGCTTCACAGGAATAGTATTGGGATGGACCTTCCACTGGTGCTCACGCTACCTATGATCTGCACTTATGAAGCTCTGACCTTCGACACATTGGTCCACCTGCAATGAATTTGCCAATCTTTGACCCCTCCCCCTTTTCTTTCCCCTCTCACTCTTGCTCTCTGCGGCCCATCGACTGTTGGTGAGCTTTCTTTTCCCTGTCAATTAAAAATAATTTCTGTCGGTCTTTTATTTAAACACTGTTATATCCTTGGTCTTAAACATTTTTTGGTCAGTTCATCTCAATTTCATTTACCATTACTTAAATATAAAGATTAATAGCTCTTTTAAACTATTCCAGCCCAAAATTCCCTGGTTTCATGCTTCCGATCATGTTAAGCAGCAGATCTTTTCTAACCTTTTCTTAAAGGAAAATTGATTCACTACTAAGAATAATAGTGTATTTCACACACTGTTCCATTCTTCACACAAGAGTGACTATATTGATGGTCCTTTTCTCCCCCAGATTTGAATTGCCTGTTTTGCTATGTTGTTGGTATCAAGCATTGACACACTTTTCAGAGGTTTTGAAGTTTATAAACTATCCATTTATTCGCATTTTGAGAATGCTAGTGTGAAGTAAAAGACAGGCTTCTCATCTTCCAGAGTAAGTTAAGACAAAGGTAATGTTAAATGAGAGTTGTTTGTTTAATCCTTTTGTTGGCACCATGTAATTGCATTTTGGGTGGACACTGGGGCTGTTTAGCACAGGGCTAAATCGCTGGCTTTGAAAGCAGACCAAGGAAGGCCAGCAGCACGGTTCAATTCCCGTAACAGCCTCCCCGAACAGGTGCCGGAATGTGGCGACTAGGTGCTTTTCACAGTAACTTCATTTGAAGCCTACTTGTGACAATAAGCGATTTTCATTTTCATTTCATGTGCAGTCTATTATACTATTCAAACATGAAGGCTGTTATATTTATTCAGCATGCAAACCTTTTCTTGTTTGAGAAAATTTACCTTTGTGTCCATTTTCTTATAATTTTCCCCTCCAAATTTTCTTCCCTCACTTCCTGAAGGCGCTGATTCTTCTTGATGCATTGTTTCCCTAGCAACATCAGCTTTCTATTGCTATACTTAGTTGGTGGTCGTTCATGAGTGTTATGCTGCTCGACTGCAGAAGGCAACATTGCCCAGGCTGAGCCTGTTCTCGCCTGATATATGTACTCATGAATTCTTCCAGCAGTGATCACTGAATCGCAATTAGGAATAGTCTCTTGCTTCCGTTCTTTCTCTCTCTCTCCCCCGCCCCTTCCATATGCTAATACAGGGCTCTCTGAGGGTGATTGTAATATGTTTTTTCCAGGTTTGGTTTAACTTGGAGTAGAAACCCGGCATATTTTGAGCTTGTTATTTAGCACTACAATGCACTTGCCCAGTATCCGATTAAGAGAATCTATAGCCATTATTTTAAAATTTAGAGTAAATGGGAATATGGAAGTCTGACGTGAATGTTGCACAGATTAAAGTGTGCAGCACATCTTCATTTACTGGAACAATTGTATTGAAGCATTCTGTTACTATGGCTCTGACTGCAGGACCATTTTAATTGGTTAGCTTGGGTGCCCCATTGATTGGTGGCAGTGTGGTTGCTAGGGGAGCATTTTCTTGCTTCGCATGGAGTTTTCACAAGCAATGGGTGGGGTGGAAGAAGACAGCTGTTGAGAGTTTAAACAATGAACACCTTCTGCTAAGTCCATAAATAGAACAAAGTATTAATTCATGGGTGTTAGCACATCTCACAGCACATTACAAGGTGGAGATGCACCTTGGTAAGTGTAGAGTTGAGTCTTTGCAAGCAACTTATGCATAGCCTGGCATACAGATAATATATTAAGTACTCCGGATGGCTGAAACTTTCTAGTGAGGACATTTTATTTAACCACTTTTCTCTTTTTATGAATGATGTAGATGTAAAATAATAACTATAATTTTAGATTCCGGCAGTTGAGCCACATGATGGTATGGGAGTAGTGGAGTGTGTTACTGTGATGCCTCCTTCATATTTGTGAATTGGGCATTAAGTTGTTATATGTTCCATGGTATCTTCTAGGTGACTGCAGTCATACACTGGAGCGGTTATAATTTTCCACATCTGCCACGCAAAAAGGATTTAGGGTTGCTCATGAGCTTCATCAGCTCAAAGCCAGAGATCTTTTGTTCCGGATTTTTCATGAGGTGACTTCTTGTGAACTTCAGTTGACTTTCCAAGCTTCTTCAGGTTGTAACTTACTAGGGACTCGTTTAGCACAGGGCTAAAGAGCTAGATTTTAAAGCAGGCCAAGGCAGGCCAGCAGCACGGTTCAATTCCTGTACCAGCCTCCCGACTAGGGGCTTTTCACAGTAACTTCATTTGAAGCCTACTTGTGACAATAAGCGATTTTCATTTTTCATTTCACATTGTCGAAGGTTAAGCACTTCGATTGAAAAAGGCTTGTGTGATTTCAAGCAGCGTTTGGGACATTGTTCAGATCCTGGTGGATGGGGCGATGTTAAGTTTTCCTCAACTGGCTGGACTTCCTGGTGGGTTGTGCCCATATAATTACATTTAATTACCGTATAATTATATTATAACTAGATAAGTACAACTATTGTGTAAAGGCTGCTCTATTTACCTACAGACAGAATAAATATAGCTGGTAGTTGGGTATCTCGATATCCAGAGACCTGAATCCCCTCCCCCATCCCACCCTGATTTACCATTGAGGTACGAAGTGAAAGTGTGTAAATGATGGTGAGCAGACTTGTGTTTGCGGAGATGAAAATGGATGCTGCTGAAATAGGAATCTGTGTTTGGTTAATGAGCTTTGGGTTAGCTCCTCATATCCCATTTTGATCATTTGGATTTGCTTTGAATTATATGGAGTGGCTAGTTCTGTAGAAACTACCCTGGATTGTGTAAATGTTTTTTTTTCTCCCACTTTGTTTAAATTCTCACTCAATTGCATCAACATCATCAGCAAAATAGCTACAAGGCTGTGAAATGTAGAGCACAAAAGTTAAAGCTTATCACATGAAGGTAGGTGGGGCTTGGCTATGCAGCAGAATCCAGGAGAATGTAAATGGACTTTATTGGTTTTCTACTTAGATGGGGAGACGATGCTATCATTGAACTGAATGTTTGAGGAATGCCAGGAAGTGCATTCCTGTATGATAAAGCAATCAGGAGTCTGACTCGGACCAACATCTGTTTAACAAACAACTTCTAATGTAGGTATTTCTGGGGGATAGTTTTGCTTTTTAAACTATAGATATTTTTGTTATTGGCTTTATTAACTTCTAAATAGATATTTTTTTCTCGCCCAAACTGGTGCATAAATTTGTAGCATTGGCAGGGAATGAACAAAGAGCCTTCTTCAGTTCATTTTAGCTACTAGTTTCACCATGTGCTCTTGTGATCTGCGTGTCTTTATGATGAGGTGTTAAACTGTTGCAAGTAGACAAAAGATTTCATAGCACTATATGAAGGAGGTAGTGGCTGGCTAACATTAATCCCTCCAGTAATATCATCAATGCAAATCCACTGGTTATTTATCGATATTTTTTTCTAGAACCTTGTGTGCAATGCAACGGTTGTATTTCTCTACATTCTAACAATGCACACATTTCAAAAAGCACTTTGTGATAGTGGAAAGTAATATAAAGGCAACTTCTTTCTCTGTAATATAGAGCCTGATCTTAACTCTGTAAGCGAATGGATTTTGAGTGAGTTAAAATCTTGTCCATAATATAAATGAGTATATCTAATTTAACTGAGCTGGCGAGTGTATCAACAAAGCCAATATCAAGCTGCATCGTAAGCAAAAATGCATCATTTCTGTTACAGGCACTTGAGGATGGGCTTGATTAGTTCAACTCAAACTGCATTTTACAGCAGGTTTGTTGGTTGCAATGTAGACATTTCATTCACATGTAGATAATTGCGGGAAATGTTTTTAATCCACTTTCTATTTGTGGTAATTGCAGTGTTTCCTGTAAAAGGAACCTATTTGACTCTGGACAGCTGGTAGGGCAAATCCTGTTCATTAGTCACTTGGGCTATCTTCCAGGTTCTGCTTCACAAACATGAACAAAACGTTTTGCAATTGAAGGCTTAACTTCATCCATCTCATCTGCCAGCAAACCCTGCCTCTTTGGGATGGAGGTTGAGCAGCAAAGTTTCAAATAACTGCAGGTTTACTTCTGAAGACCTTGGTCAATCCAATATTTTGTCAGAAAATGAATTTGCCTCACTACATTCAAGGGGCGAGATTCTCCGTTGAGAGTCCACCCCGCTGGCAGTGAGGTCAGAGAATTTGGCACTCAGACAAATTTCTGTTCACCGCAGTGGGAACGGCGAATCCTACTGCCGTGAAGGAACGGGCTATCAAAGTCAGGGCCGCTTGCAAAATGAGAAACCTGTTATGTAACACAAAACAAGTTGAATGTTCGAATAATATGTTTGCACATTATTTTGAATCAAGGTTATGTAAATAATGATTAACCTGAGGGAGTAAAGACGTGAGCATATTAAGGGTGAAGAGCAGTTAATTTAATTATCTCCAAAATTATGTAAAAATTGGTTTGTACATTTACAGAGCTCCAGGAGGGGTTGAGTAATGCGGTACATTGTGAAAGCACTCCTATGTGTCATATATTTTGCTGCTGTGATATAAAAAGTAGCTAATACTTGCTTCTTCACTCCCCAATTTGAAATTATGATAACTTGCAGTGTATGATTGCTTGGCATACGTTCACCAGAATTTTGGAGGCATTGGCATCCTTTTTACTGATTTATCAGAAATCCCTCTGCCCTTCACATCTCCCTGTTTTTCTCCCATTCAAAATGTGTATTGTTTTAACCTACGTATAGAATATCACATTGAATTACATCTTTTTTCCCATTCCATTATCTTACCAAGCAGCACGGTAGCATAGTGGTTAGCACTATGGCTTCACAGGGCCAGGGTCCCAGTTTGGATTCCTGGCTTGGGTCACTGTCTGTGCGGAGTCTGCACGTTGTCCCCGTGTCTGCGTGGGTTTCCTCCGGGTGCTCCGGTTTCCTCCTAAAATCCCCGAAAACCGTGCTGTTAGGTAATTTGGACATTCTGAATTCTCCCTCTGTGTACCCGACCAGGCGTCGGAATGTGGCCACTAGGGACTTTTCACAGTAACTTCATTGCAATGTTAATGTAAGCCTACATGTGACAATAAAAATAATAATAATAATTATTATAGAAACCCATTGTCCTCCGAATTCGTGACACTGCTTTTCATCTGAAATTTTCAACACCTATCCCCCTTTGCAAATTAAAGTCGTGCTCCGTACGCAGAAGTAATCCAACAACAGGACCCTGTGGGATACCATTCCACACTTAGAACCAACCATAATCTGCATGCCTGCGATGTATTGATTTTTAGTACAGGGTACACCCCCCTGTGTAACAGAAACCTTGTTCAGTTCATATGATGTCACACCATGACTGAATTGTAGGAGTCTTTTTGACCAGCTATTGCTTCTTCTAACCACTCTATTTTCATTCTCTCCTTTCTTCCCCCATTCTCATCATCTCTGTATCCATTGTTTTCTTCAAGAAATAATATTGGTAAGGGCTGGTCGGGAAGGGTTTTGATCTTTGGAAGGGAGCAGATCCTCTGTTTGAAGACTGAGGACAGAGCTTTTGTCAGGATCCAGACATGTTACTCAGTCAGGATGAGAAGGAGAATGGCATAATTTGTTAAGTCTGAAATGAGATTATTGACTTGAAACGTTAGCCTAATTTCTCACAAATGTTGCTACACCTGCTGAGTGTTTCCACCATTTTCTGTTCTTATTGTATCTTTGAAAGAATGTGCGGCAGCTCAGGAGGCCATCTGTACATAATGTTGCAGCTGCTTAGCTGAGGGGGAGGTGCTGTAGGGGAAGTGGGTTTCAGCCACTTGGTGTAGGGGCCATGCTGCCCAATAGTTCAGTTGAGGTACATGTTACTGCGATGATTCACGGCATTCTGGTTAATTGGGAGTGTGCACACAACACTGGATAGGCTGATCATCTAGATTGTGACAACCATTTTCCATTGTTAATGACCTGTCAGATAAATGTTTGACCACCATGGAAATGCAATTGCCTAATTATGCAGGGCCTTACTGACACTTTCCTCTATCGGGTTGTGGATGTGGGAGCAGATGCTTTGCTGGAGGACTGTGCAAGCGAGAGGATGCACCACAGGGAGACTTATGCACATAGGAAGGCAAGTGGTTAGGTGATTCGAGGGCGACAAAATAAATTCACTTAACTTTAGTTAGGGTGAACTTTTAATTTATTACTACATTATCTGTGGCAGTTCTTTCAAATGACCAGCTCTGAAAGAACGGTTGACTGTTTAGATATGGAGGAAAAATATAGTAGCAATGGGCTGAAAAATGAACAGGGGAAAAAAATAGCTGATTTCAGCTAAAAATTCAGAGGAAAGAAATCTAGCTGAAGGCTAGAAAATCTAGATTGAATGATGATAATAACAGGACTAAAATTCATCTGAAAAGATGCTTGAAATGGAAGAGATGAAACAAGTTGACAGTGGACGGCTCTGATTGTTTTCCACTGGGAATTTCAATTTGAAGATGTCCACCATATCTATCACCAATCAGCCATATTATGTCCTTGTAGTTTAACAGGCTGATGGGGGCAAATCCCGTTATAAATGTAGGCCAAGGAAATTATAATGGAGAAAGTTGGCAGTGTGACAACAGAGGCCTTGGCAGGAAGTGTGAGCAGAAGTAAGTTTTTGTTGAGCAAGGTTATTATGGATACATGTCAGTGTGTCCGATTGCAATGAACTGATTGGAACAGCTGAAAACTGAAGTAGAACAGTATAAACATATATTAGTTACTTGCAATTCCACTTCAATATTACTGAAACTGTTTGGGAGTTATTAGCACAATGAAATCTGAACCCATTCCTCTTCCACTGTTTTCTACCTCTCCCACCGCTCCCATTCCTTTCTACTCTGCTACTAGACCTGGAAGATTAAAAATCCCTTTCAGACTAAGCCAGTCAAACTCGGACCTTCAAGAAAGAACTTACATTTATAGAGCACCTTTCATATACTCCAATATCCCAAACAAAGCACTTTTTGAAGTGTAATCGCTGTTGTAACATGGCAGCCAATGTATGCCTAGCAACATCTCACAAACAGCAATGTGATGATGACCAGATAATCTGTTCTAGTGATGTTGACCGAGGGATGTATTTTGAACAGGATGCTGGCACCCCTGCTTCTCTTTGAATTAGAGCCATAGTACCTTTTACATCCACATGTGAGGGCAGATAGGGTCTCTATATAACATCTCATTCACTTGTGCAGTGTTCCCTCCGTACTACTGGAGTGTCAGATTAGATTTTTGGATGCAGTGGGATTTGAATTGAACACATCGGGCTCAGTGGAGAGAGCACCATCACTGTGTCTTGGCAATGTTGCTGGAAAACCTATGGATATAGATATTTATTTTCTGGAGAATTGTAACTCAGACTATAAGCGAATAATTAAGGCTATCAATCGTATTGCTTTGATAGAATCCTAGAATCCCTACAGTGCAAAAGGAGGCCATTTGGCCCATCGAGTCAGCTCCGACCCTCTGAAAGTTAAACCAGCTAGGCCCACTCCCCCACCCTATCCCCACTAACCTGCACATTTTTGGACTGTGGGTGGCACAGTGGTTAGCACTGCTGCCTCACAACACCAGGGACCCTGGTTAAATTTTGGCATTCGGCATGGAGACCTTTTGTTTTTCAATTGGTGGAGGAAGGCAGTGCATCACAAGGATGGGTGTGTTGGCTGACTAATGGCAAGAGTGTGGGGGCAAGTCATGTGAATGTATTTAATCATAGCTGGTAATCATAGCCTACATGAGGACTACTAATGATCTTTTGTTCTTATCTTGTCACTTTATTCCATCTCGGACGAAAGAAACTTCAAAGGCCAGTATAATTTTGAGTGTTAATGTTGGCAGCAATTTTTGGCTCAGTTTATAAAAGAGAATCAATAAAAAAAGCCTTCATTTCAGCAAAACCAAACACTGAAAATTGGGGGGGCGGGGAGAAGATGGGAACTAAGCTATAAATTCTATTCGCCCAGTGTTCCTGATTACTGCTACAAAGTATTGCAAAACTAGACACAGCTGTTACTAATTGGGGCAGAATTTATCTCCAGACACTGTCCCTCCCTCCCAGCCCAACGCAAACCCTTCATTCCTTTCCAAGACCTCAACAATTCCCTACTCCTGCACACATATAGCTCTGATTAAGCACTTACACAGGATTACTGTTCCAAATATCCACACACCCACACATGCATGCAATGGCTACAATATCAAAATGTTTTCAGGGGTTTCTACCCAGATGTTTTTATATGTTGCAGATACTTCATTCTCTCTTGCTTCCTTTTTCAGCCCCCGCCTTAACTTTTATACTTGTCTGTGTGACAGCTGCTGCTATGCTGTGTGTTAGAAGATGATATTAAAAAGAATCTGGGAAAATAATGTGGTAAATGTTCCAGCTTGGGGAAAAAGTGCAAGCTGGAGTGGTTGTTAAACTGCCTCCCAAGTACTCCATTTAGTAAATGCTTTACATTAAACCTCTGTAATATCCTGCAGAAACGAAGGAACACAAAAGGACATTGTTTTTCTGATGGTTTCCTTTTTGTTTTTCTGATAATTTCCTTTTAACTTATGTATATGTCACAGGACAGGGAGACAATTATGGTGGTGCTGTATTTGTTACGAGCAGGTGGTTTAGAAACGCCGCTTTTTTTTCAACTTCCTGTTTTCTTCTTTCCTCCCATAAACTCCGCCAAGCTGACTGAACTGAATTTTTTGAACAGATAACTGTATTTTTGATTCCTAGCTTTTATATGTTCTTCCAATGCCTTTAAGGAAATCTGCAGTTTAAAATGGTCAAGTTCAGATTGGTGCATGCCTACCCAATGCATACTTTATGGATATTTGGGGAATGGGGGAGACTGTGGGGGTGGGGGGGGGGGAGAAAGGAGGTGGAGGTTTGGGAACTGGGGGCAGGTGGAGTATGGGGGTTTAGGGGTTGGGGACTGAGGGGAGATGGGGGTTTGTGGAGTGGAGGTTGGGGAAGATGGAGGGAAGGTGGGGTTTTGGGGAGTGGGCAGGAGTTGGGGGTTTGGGGATATATGGTGTGGGGGTGGAGGGTGGGGTGCGGGGGTGCGAGGTGGAGTGTGGGGTTGCAAATTTGGGGGGTCAGGGTGGGGGGGATGGACGTTATGGGGGAGTGAAGTTGGGTTCTTGTTAAAATTCAATCATTTTCATGATTTTATCTAATTGCTGGATTAATTGGTTTTAATTTCTCATTGTGAGAATTGTACTCCTGACCTTTTTGGATTATGTGTTGAGGTGTCATGGATATGAAGTTGATTGGCTGATGTTCTCACTTATGGGAGTTCCTTCCAAGGGCAGACAGAAGTCTGCCCACTGCCAATCAATACTTTAGGAGTGTTAAATCACAGTGAGAGTTCGAGAATCTGAGGCTGTGTATTAGGTGCCTACTTTTGGGATGGCGACCCTTCCATAGCTGCAACTCGACTTTGAAGAAAATATGGAAATGCTCGGTTGAAATTGTTATCCCAATTATGTGGGATGCACTGTTATAATAGTCCTATGTTGATGGAATATGCTCAGAGGAAAGTAGACAAAAGTGAGTCACAATGTAATGTTTTTTATTTTGAAATTCCATAATGAAGCTTCCAGGAATACGCTATCTCTTTTCAAATGAGGTTTATACACGATGGTTTAAGATTCCGCTGATTTTCAAAATGGCCCCTGAACAGAGGAAATTTGATCATACCAGGGTGTGCGTCATCTAGAAGATGGATTAAGCAAATGCCTTACCCCAACATAAACCAATTTGCTATTTGACCGCATCATATCTACACATTCATGCACTCCTACATATTCAGTTTCTACATTTTTTTTCCTGCAATTGTGCAGCACCCAGGAGTTTGCAGTGATTATTTGTAAATGTACAGTGTTCATGGCAAAGAATGACATTACACCCGATTATAGGACAGCTGTGCATAGTATAGCTTTGCAATCATTCCCGATGTGTCCATTGTTTTACATATCATATACAGCGGATTCTGTTTATGCAAAGAAAAGGCAGGGCATTTTAATCAGTTCACATGATATTGATAAGCCACTTGAGCTTGGTTTAATAGTTTATCTTTACCTATAATTGTTGGTGTCTTGTAATACCATCCACTATGTATAATGTGTGTGTGTATGCACACCAGAGTTTGGTGCTGCCTATGACATGCTGTGACGCCAAACCTCATGCCACCATGCATGGTGTAGTCTAGTTTGATTCATGATGTGCAGATGTCGGTGTTGGACTGAGGTGGGCACAGTAAGAAGTCTTACAACACCAGGTTAAAGTTCAATAGGTTTGTTTGGAGTCACTAGCTTTCGCTCCGAAAGCTAGTGACTCCAAACAAACCTGTTGGACTTTAACATAGTTTGAATCATTCACAAGCACACTTATATTTTTTTGAACAATATTCATGTCCATTTAATGAATTCCATGACTCATTTCCAATATTCGCGTGCACGTTTGTCCACTCTGTTGAAGCCTGAATGACAACAAAGCGTAGTGGTGACGATGTGCCTTTTTCATATTCTGTTTACTTGTACCCAGCAGCACAACTATAGGTATTGAATCCTTCCAAATGTGTTTGGGGCAGGAGCAATTGAAGACAATGACTTAGCCATGTGACACAATGCTCCAGTTACTCCACGTGTATCTTTTTATTATCTCCTAATTAAAGCACAAGTTTGAGCAGTTTGCAAAGTCTCCGTCGATTTGATTGTGTCACATTGAACATTGCAGCACTTGCTCCAGTAAATTTCTGCAGTGGTGGCAACTGTAAACATTTACCCTGTCTGGTTGAAATTGTTATCCCAGTTATATGGGATGTACTGTTCTGATAGTGACGCGACTGTTGTCCTATATCCTATGTCGATGGAATATGCTCCGAGGAAAGGGGACAAAAATGAGTCGCAGCGTAGCATTTATATTTTGAAGCAATTTAATCCATAAACTGATCATCATATTGAAGAATTGCTTAACAGGAGGTTGCATTGAAAGTTAAATTTGGAAAGGAAGTAATGTGATCATTGATTTGAATTATGCTGACAGTTCCCAGCAGAGCTTACAGTCTGTGTGGGAGGATGTATCCCTAACTTCAGCACATCTTGGAAGCGAAGTGTTCTCAGCCTCTTCGAAAAAAAAGCGCAAATTACTGCGGATGCTGGAACCTGAATCCAAAGAGAAAATGCTGGAAAGTCTCAGCAGGTCTGGCAGCATCTAGGGAGAGAAAAGAGCTAATGTTTTGAGTCCAGATGACCCTTTGTCAAAGCTTTGACAAAGGGTCATCTGGACTCGAAACGTTAGCTCTCTTTTCTCCCTACAGATACTGCCAGACCTGCTGAGATTTTGCAGCATTTTCACTTTGATTACAGTCTCTGCAAAGTAGTTCCGAAGAATTCTGTTTGTCTTGGTAAAGGCCAATTTTGATAGATTTATGCAACTGTTTCAGTGTTTCCTGTGTACATTTGAAAACTGTGATGTGTTTCTATTTAGATTTATGCTACCAAATGTCTGAACTTGGGCATATTCTGCATTAGTTCAGGAGTCCAGCGACTGCCTGTCACTTGGAGAGACTCTTGAATGCCGAAGGTTATTGGTTACACTGCTCCCAATCTATTATAGAATCCCTACAGCGCAGAAGGAGACTATTCAGCCCATCAAGTCTGCACCAACCGTCTGAAAGAGCACCCTACCTAGGCCCACTCTCCCATCCTATCGCCGTAACCCCACCTAACCTGGACACCCAAGGGGAAATTTTAACATGGCCAATCCACTTAACCTGCACATTTGTGGACTGTAGGAGGAAACCTGAGCACCTAGAGGAAACCCACACGGGAAAATGCAAACTCCATAAAATCACCCAAGGCCAAAATTAAACCCGGGTCCCTGGTGCTGTGAGACAGCAGCGCTAACCACTGTGCCACCTGCCGACCTATTGAGCAGCCATTGGTAATTTAAGCTTGTTTAAATGAACCTCCCAACAAAGTGTATTTTTAAATGCACAATGTGTATTCCTAGCAACACCCCTCTTTAGTTTCAAGTGTGATACCCACTGTTGGTTGTTGAGAAGATTAATGTTTTTAGGGTGCTTAAGACACACCCAGTATGTCATGTTGACAGGGTTTGGTGGTGTGTAAATGAGACACTGTGGGCTGAATTCTCTGATTTTCAGGCTATGTCTTGATGTCAGCGTGGGAATGGTGGCGTTTTATGACCGAAAAATCGGTGCAAAACGGCCACCGATCCTCCCTTTGGTGGGGGGCTAGCAGGCAGGCAGCGTAGAGCACCCGGCTCTAGCTACCGATATGGCCGGAGAATTGCTGGGTCCGTGGCCGCACATGCGCACGGCGGTGGCCTGCAGTGAGCGCACCGTGCAACATGGCACCGGCCGCGCGTGGACCCAGCCTGCCAAATAGTGTCACCACTTTGGCCAGGCTCACGACCCCTGGACCACCCCCTAACAGTGCCTCCAGATCCTGCCAAAGCCTCCAATGCCTGCGGATTGGCTCTCCCCCGACTGGCGGCACTGGACTGAGTCCACAGATCATGCTGAAGGATCTCTGCATCCTCGTTGCAGTTCACCCACCCACCCTTGGTATCATCTTGCAAACTTTGAGGTGTTACATTTTGTTTTCTCATCCAGATCAAGTAACATATATTGTGGATAGCTGGGATCCCAACACTGATCCCTGTGGCACTCCACGAGTTACTGCCTGCCAATTTGAAAAGGACCTGTTAATTCCTACTTTTGTTTCCTTTCTGCCAACCAGTTTTCTATCCATCTCAATGCACTTCCCCCAATCCCATGCACTTTAATCTTGCACAATAATCTCTTATGTGGGACTTTGTCAAACACTTTCTGAAAGTCCAAATATAGCACATCGTCTGGCCCCCCCCTTGTCAACTTTACTAGTTACATCTTCAAATTATTCTCATAGATTTGTCAAGCATGATATCCCCTTCATAAAATCTATGCTGACTCTCTCTGATCCTGTCACTATTTTCTAAATGCTCCGCTATAAAGTCCCTGATAATGGATTTGAGAATTTTCCTCACTACCGATGTTAGGCCTACTGGTATATAATTCACTGTTTTCTCTCTACCTCCCTTTTTGAATATTGGAGTGACGTAAGCTACCCTCCAATCTGCAGGGACTGCTCCAGAGTCTATAGAATCCTGGAAGATGACCACCAACGCATCCACTATTTCTAGAGCCACTTCCTTAAGTACTCTGGGATGTAGATTATCAGGCCTGGGGATTTATCAGCCTTCAATCCCATCAGTTTCCCCAGCACCATTTCTCTACTAATATTGATCTCCCTCTATCCTTGCCTCTCACTAAACCTTTCATTCTCCAACATTCTGGTATCTGATTTGTGTACTTTTTTGTGAAGACAAAACCAAATATGTATTCAGTTGCTGAGCAGTTTCTTTGTCCCCTATTATACATTTCCCCCATTTCTGTCTGTAGGGGACCTACATTTGTCGTCCTCAATCTCTTTCTCTTCACGTGAAGACAGAACCAAAGTATGTATTCAGTTGCTCAGCCATTTCTTCGTCCACTATTATACATTCCCCCGTTTCTGTCTGTAGGGGACCATCTAGTAAACGAGAGTACCATTCTAGTAAATGAGAATACAACAATATCATAGTATAAAAGCAAAATACTGCACATGGCAGAAGCCTGAAATAATAGGAAATGCTGGGGAAACTCCGTGAGTCTAGCAGCACCTGTGGAAAGAGAAAAGACTCAAAACTTCTGTTTCTCTCTCCACAGATACAGCCATACCTGCTGAGTTTTTGCAGCAGTTCCTGTTATTTCAGGCTTGTTTAATAAATGTTTGTTTTCTTGTTTTTAAAACTAATTAGCAGTCCTGTGATTCTGTTCCTCATGTTTTATAAACAAAAATATTTCTGGAGTCTTCATGTTCAGTTATAACATCAACTGGGATCGTAACCCTAGGTGAGGTCCAGATTAAAACACCAGCTTAACGTCTGTTTTTTATAGTTCAGTATGTGACCAATTCTCCTCTGTTTGCTCACACTTCAATGGAAATGGCCTTATGGATTAGTTATGAGAGCATTTGCACTGCCTATGGTTCTGTATCTCATGCATTGTGAGTCATGGCTTCAGGAAAGGAGTGAGGAAAATCTGTGTCAGTGGGGAGTTATGTGAAAGGAAAGCAAGGGAACCACATATTTCTGAACAGTAAATATTCTACATTTCTCTCCAATAATGAGTCAAAGGTATGAGGAAACTGAAATCAAAGCAGAAAATGCTGAGAATGCTCAGCAGGTCTGTCACTCTGGGAGAGAAACAGAATTAACAATTCAGGTCGCTGCTTTTGCTTTTATATAAGGAGGCTATTTGACTCCATTGTGAGCACAGCTTGATGGAACTAGTGCTACCAAACACATCCATTAATAAAGTTTGAAGATTTCACTACCTGCCCTCCCTACTGGTTCATTTTCTCCTTCATGTTGGGATGTTGACACCCATTGCCATTATTTGTCATTTGGGGAGTTGAAATGGAGAGAATCTTTTAGGCATTGAACGAAATTATATCAATTCACCTAACAAGCACATCTTTTGGGACTTGTGGGAGAATAACGGAGTGCCCTGTGTCTACGAATCCGGTTTCCTCCTGGCGCTCCGGTTTCTCCCCACAAGTCCCGAAAGACGTGCTTGATAGGTGAATTGGACATTCTGAATTCTCCCTCTATGTACCCGAACAGACGGTGGAATGTGCCGACTAGGGGATTTTCACAGTAACTTCATTGCAGTGTTAACGTAAGTTACTTGTGACACTAATAAAGATTGTTTTTTTTTTTTATTTTTAAAAAATATATTTAGAGTGCCCAATTAATTTTTTCATATTAAGGGGCAATTTAGCGTGGCCAATCCACCTAGCCTGCACATCTTTGGGTTGTGGGGACGAAACCCATGCAAACACTGGGAGACTGTGCAAACTCCACACGGACAGTGACCCCGAGCCAGGATCGAACCTGGGACCTCGGCGCCGTGAAAGAATATTATTATTAATATGCTTTTTAAAATATAACACAACAATTGGAGACTAGACTGGTCAGCTCAAACTCACCCTAACCTCGTTTGGAGGAAGAAAATTAACCTAGAGAATTGATGTGTTATTGTTTGTGAGGAAAAATGGAGCTGGGGAACAGAAGCAGTACTTTATTCGAATGACTTAATTCTGAAAGGTTTTTTGACAGAAGTTGCAGTTTTCTCCATGTCTGGGAAGTGGAATGCATACTTGGAAGATAATTGTTTGTATATTTTAGTTCCTAGTGTTGTCCAGGAGTTGTTTGAGCACTCTGGCTGAAAGTTACGGCCTTATGGATCTGTGTGGGCTGAGTGGAAGAATGTTGTGAGAGCATTGGTATGGCTTAGTGTTGGAAAGTAGTCATCCAGAAACTTGAGTGTCAGCCTGACAGCAACTCCTGGCAGTTTCTGAGGGGATTTATTTACTTTGGAATTGGCATTGCTACTCTAAAATAATCCATGAATTCCTTTACTTCACAGCGGATATACACAGTGACACTGCAATAAATAAAGGGGAATTGAAATGCTTTCAATTTTATGACTGGGAGGAATATAGTATATCAAAAAGTCTTCAATGCTCTGATCTTAGATTCCACTAGAACAACTCTGAGAAAAAAATTCAAATAGTGTTTTAGCACTTGACCAGTTTTTAAAAATAAAAGTTTTAAATTGATGTAATTTTTATTTTATTTGGTACCTCCTTTGTTTGACTGTGGAAACGTGAAGTCATGGCTTGTCGGTCCGCTCTTGGCAAAGGATTGGGAAGGTTTGGTTTAGGTGGCAAAATCCAGAATGTATTATGGAGTCAAAAGAGGTGACTGGCCAGTATGTCTACGCTTAATGATTTGTATCTTTGTCAGTTTAAGGGCACTCTGTCCCACATATATAAACATGTTTAAATCTTTTGTCTGTTCAAAGATAAAAGTGAGAAAGTTGAAATTTTCAACCGACCCCAGAGACTTGGGAAGTTTTAGCCAAGGCAGGCATGGCAACCAACCCACTCTCCGCACTGAAGTCTTTCAAAGAGGCTGCAAGTTTCCATTTTAATGGATCTTCTCGTTTTCACTCCTGGAAATGTCGGTGGTGTTGTTCCTTTTTAGCCTTAGTCTATTTGCTCTGTTTACGTCACCTTTGCTCATGAGTCGCCAGGTATCTTTATGATACCGCCACGTGGTTCAAGTTCAGGTTATGATTAATAATACAGCACACCGCTTAGTAAGGATTAAAACAACGGTCATTTATTATATACAACAAGCAATATTAATACCCTAATACTACTATTTATATAATAAACCTTATATAATAAACCTATCACTACTGGCCAGTACTTAACTTTAGGAAGAGCCCACCAGGTCAGGGAAACGAATGGCTTGTCCAATCAAATCTGGCCCGCGGGATTCAAAAGGCTGCTACAGGTCGGTGGCTAGGTGTCTCTACCGGATAGCGATCGTTGGATTCAAACTTACAGTTGCCGGTGGCTGGTCTTGCGAAGGTCTCGAGCAGGCGAAGAGAGAGCGAGAGATCTGAACTTGGACCCTCATTTTTATAGGGCCCAGGGGCTTCCCGCCTCCCAGGGCGGCCCTTGACCCTGAGTCCCAAGTGATTGGATTCTGTCCCCAATCTCTGTGGTCGATGTGTCCAATGGTGAGGCGATTCCTCGATCGGGGGGTGGTCGCTCACCTGTCTTTGTTTCGGCCACTGCAGGCGCTGACAGGTCTGGCCCGGTATTCAATTGCTAATATGTTGCAATTGTTCCCGGGGATAGCCGATTTAACTGTGGATGTCTGAATAGATTGGCTGCAAACAGTCCTGAATGCAACTGCGAATACCTGGGTTGATGGGCTGTTGATAGCCCTGAGTATCGATCTGGGCTACCTTCCCAGAGCCGAATATGCAAAACTGTCTGCAGCTGCCTGCTTGTGTCTTCTTGGCTGCTTTTCCCAGCAGTCTTTCGGGTTAGCCGTTTTAAACTGGGTTTTGGCCAGATTAATCGGAACGCAGCCATTTTACATGGCTACAGTGGGTAAAAGGAACCGAGGAGAGCTGGGCCACTGAGGCAAGTGCTTTTCTTCATTGCACTGCTTGTGAGCCAGGCTGATCAGGAGCATTTACACCAGGCCCGGCAAACTAATGTTCTTGCCATTGGATGACTCTGGCCAACATCCCGCTCAACTGAAATATGCTTGCTGACTCCTTTCCTGCTGAACAGGCAACTAGCCTGTCTGGCTGGCTGTTGAGAAAATGAAAAAGACATCCTTCTACGATTGATTTTTGCAACAGTCTAAGAAATCCATATCTCTAAATCTCCTCTAAATCTAAAACTCGAGTAAGTATCAGGGCCAATGATTCACTTGTCCAATAATTTAAATTTATCAGCAATAGCGCCACTGTAACTTGCTATAATGGAGGAAACACCCAGTGAAAATTGGACACACTCTCATTTGGTACAGTAATGAAAGCAAGTACAAATGACTGCAGAAATGTTATGTGAGTTGATTTGCTTTGTGTTACACGTAAACAAAAAGGTTGTAAACAAGGAGTTTCAAGCAAGGGAGATCTATCCATCTTGTTATTTTTATTCTCTAAAATAAGGAGACAAAATACATGGGTGTAAGGATGAGGCTGAAACCAGATAGTCAGTATGACTGAGAGCCAAGCATTGTAAGTTCCACTATTGCCATAGGTGTGTCTGTCCAACAAGGTCAGAAATCAATGGCTATCAAATAGGAAAATTGGTGACTTCATCCGAAGGAACTGGTGAAGGCACTTGCTGAGCTGAGATTGTTTTTGCTTGAAGGCACTGAAATACTTACAACAAAAAAACGAATCTGTTGAAAGCGAAAGAAGCTATAGAAATTGATAATTTCCAAATATTCTTTTTCTTTTGAAACCGCTCCTAACATTGTGACTTATTCTTCAATTTGTTACTGGTCAGAATCATCTAGATTTCTCAAAACTGTCGGTGGTGTTTGCTGTTTTTAAAAACCTTGGGCAGAATTTCTGACCGTGAAATCAGTAATAATTAAAATGTAAATGCAGGACTTGCTGTGAGCCTTGTGGTGGGGTGTTTTGCTTCACGAATTGTGCGATCAGTGAAATAAATGATTACGTTCGATATCTCCACGCATCCATCATTCTTGCCTTCTGGTTGCCACACTTTTGTATCTTTCCATGTTATGAATTCTTTGCAACTGAAGCTTCTAAAAACTCAAGGCTGAAACTATTTGTATCTGTTCTTATTCATAAAGGGCAGAACTTTTTATGTACATAGTTTTTAAAATTTGCTTTGTCAAGCAAAAATAATTAAAGAATATCAGAAATGACCAGATGCCATTTAATTCTTTTTAAATTTGAGAGTACCCAATTATTTATTTTCCAATTAAGGGGCAATCCACCTAACCTGCACATCTTTTGAGTTGTGGGGGTGAAACCCACCAGACTAAGGGAGAATGTGCAAACTCCTCACACATGCCATTAAAATTGTTAACCTGGACTTGTAAGATAATTTCCTTTCATCCTGCATTTGTGATCAATGAGCCTTCAAATTAATGGCTGAATCACAGGTTAAATTCTTAGCAGTTGTCTCTAATTGTTACAGGTAAAGGGGTGTGTACAGTCATTGACACATATATCTGTGTACCTCACTGATGCAATAGGAAAGACGTATACCTTGGTCTGTACCATTGCTGTAATTCTGAACCAATGCGAACAACCATTGGTACAAGTGACTCAAAGGCCTGAATTTCCCAGCCGTTCTCACCCTTGGGATTCTTCCGGGTCCCCCCAGGGGCGAACCCCTGCTGTGAGTTTCCCGGTGGCAGGGGGTCCATGTAATGAGAAACCCCTGTTGACAATGGAGGGTCCAGAAAATCCCGCCGCTGGCCAACGGCGGCCTGCCTCCACTGCCGTGAAACCTGTAGCAGGGGTGTGGGAAATCCTGCCCAAATTATTTTCCAGATCTGTTAATGCGATGTTATAATCTGTGTTGTTGAGAGCTCATTCATAGAATGAGTGATTCATAGAAGCAAACCTTATTACTGCCTCCCCACAATTTCTCTCTTATCTCAAGTCTTGCACCATGTTCTCACCTTATTCGAAAAATCTGTAATCCTGTAATAATTCTGCCTGAAAGTGAACACTCATTTTGGTTGTGAATGTGAATATTAATGCCACAATGAATCTAATATAAATGCCAATAAGGTGGTTGTGAACGTGAATATTAATGTCACAATGAATCTAATATAAATGACAGTAAGGAATGACTGACAAAATTAAAGCCTGAATGTTTCAAATATTGTATGGTCAAACGCAGTCAACCTGAGTTGAAACTAATTGTGAATAGAATTCAAATTGTTAAATACTTTTGTGATGCTTATCATCCAAAAACTTAATGTATGCTGTTGACACCCGGCTGTACCTCACTGCCACCTACCTCTCTTCGCCTCTGATTTGTCAGTGCTTGTCGTGCAACCAGTTTGCATGAGCAGCTATTTCCTCCAATTATGTGTTGGGAAGACTGAAGCCATTGTCTTCTTTTACTCCTGCAAAATCTGTTCCTTAGCCACTGATTCCATCCTTCTCCCTGGCCACTGAGGCTGAACCAGGATGTTAGCATCCATTGAATTTTATTTGAACCTGATCTAAGCTCCTGGAATCTCTCAATCACCAAGGCCATCCTACTTAAATATCTAAGGTTGTTCAGCTCCTCCTTTATCTCAATCCATGTGCTGTTGAAGTACTCACCCATGCTTGTTACATCTGGACTTGGCTCTTTCAATACTTGCCTGGCTGACCTCCCAACTTGCACTTTCTATAAACTTGAGCTCATCCAAAATTCTGATGCCCTGACTATCAACAGGGCCCATTTGCAGATCCACCCTGCTTGCTGAATTCTATTGGTTCTTTGTCCAGCGATGCTCCAATTTCTATCCTGTTATTCAGATCTCTCCATGGCCTTACCCTCCCATCTCTCTTACTACAACCATCAGAGAACTCTTCCTCCTATGCTGGAAGTGTAAGCCAGATTTCCAGCTCCTCTCCGTTGGTGGCTGCGCCTTCAGTTGCCAAAGCCCAAAATTCCTTCCCTAAATTTATCTTCCCCATCAAGATGCCTCCTATTTGACCAAGTTTTTTTTGTCACCTATCCTAAATCTGACACTGAACCACGTACGGGGATATTGTCTGATAATGTTCATATGAAGTGTCTTGGAATGTTTTACCATGTTAACAGTGTTGTATTAATGCAGGCTGGTGTTGTGATGGTTGTGCTTGCCATTTTTGTGGAAGAATTGTAATTTGAGATTTTCTTTAATGTGGGGGAAGAATTATTTCCTTTTAAATAGAAATTAATGACTCGCAATTTTGGTTTAATAGCTGTGATGTATTAGGACAGCATTTTAAAGCTGTTTTTCTCTAGCGCGAGCCTTTTGAAGCATTTTAGGTTATTAGCATATCTGCTATTTGATTCCTGGTCTGTACTCTTACTTGCAAGTGGCAGTCGGCACACATGATTAGCTCAGTGTCCTCTTACAGAGCAATGGTGGTACGTAATGTAACTGGAGTCTGTGATGAAAACGCACGTGTTCCAGCAGTTGGCTTAGACTTGAAGGATGACCACTACGGTGACAATAGGTTGACCAACACCCTGCGCAGTGGAGTTGATGATAAACATAAATTTCCTTAATTTCAGTGGTATATTATGTTGTATATTAATCATTGAAACAAATGACCATAGTGGCTGTTTTCAGGGAGGCACTAACTTGTGGATAAACCAAAAATCAACATAATGGAGGGTGTGCTTTGATCCATTTTCTCTTGCAATTGACTTTAGTGCATGTACATTGCAATGAGAATACTGGACCAGTACTGCCAAATACTGTAAGTTGAAATCCGCTTTGATGAGGTTCTAACCACGTATTCACACCATTGATAAGACTGCCTAGTTCTATCTCTAACTTGCCCTGCTTTTCCTGTCAAAGCTCATTTACTACTGAAACTCATTCATGCTTGTGTTACCTCCTAGAGTTGACTATTCCAGTGCACCCCTGACTGGCTTGCCACATTTTACCCTCCTTAAAAACAAGGTAATCTTCCGTCCATGTCTTAACTCTCATCTATTCATTTATTATCCTTGTGCTTATTGACATACATTGGTTCCCCATCAAAGAATGCCTTGATTATGAAACTCTCATCCTTGGTCTCAAATCCCTCCAAAGCCTTGCTTCTCCATATCTCTAATCTCCTCTATCTCCTGAACCTCAGAAGGATCTATGCTCATCTAATTCTGGCCTCTTAATCCCAATTCTAATCACTCCACCACTGGTGGACGTGCCTTCAGCTGCCTGGTCCCTTAGCTCTGGAAATCCCACCCTAAACTTCTGCTCCCCTTTGCTTTCCTCCCTTAAGGACTTCTAAATAACATCTACTTTGCTCTTAAGTTTTTGGTCTTTGCCCAATGCCTCCTCATACAGTTAATAATGCTCCTGCGAAGTGCTCTTATGTTAAAATGTTCTGCAAAGATAAGTTGTTTTTTCATTAGAAGTGATATGTGATTAAAGTATATGATACTCTCTCTCTCTCTCTCTCTCTCTCTCTCTCTCCCCCCCCCCCCCCCCCCCCCCCCAAAAAAAAAACTGTCAATCCCAGTTACCTTGGTGTTCTCGCTCCGCATTCTCCTTGCAGTAAGGGCTACTGAACAATGACCAAAAATGGGAGTCTTGGACATTTAAAAAGAAAATCTCCTCCATCTGCTAAGGGGCTTGTTGTGTCCCAAATGCCACCCAGCCTGATATTAGTTAACTGAGCACGAGCAGACATCAAATGTTGGACTTTCCTGTTTGGAATGGCTCAGTTCCACAATGAGGCAAGTGCATCTGCCAACTTCATCTTAAGGAGAGTGAAGCAACGTCCTTAACAGAATAAAGTGTATGTGTGGGACAGGTGGTCTGATGCTCTTTTTTTTCTCCTTTTCCATTGGCCAAATATTAATTGTTCAAGTCTGTTTCAATACTTAAATACTGTGGAATAAAGCAGGGCATGTTGGAAAGCCACAGGGAGCAATGAGCATTCCTTCCTTCCTGTAATGCTGCAAGAATGTTTTAGTGCTTTGTATTATCCCAGAGGAAAATTGAAGTCATTATTTTGAAATGTCGCCATGCGAGAGAGTGGAAGCTGTAATTAGTTTGCACATTCAATTTAGTCAGCATCCTGTGTTATTCACAAAGATGAAAGAGCGGAAACACCAAGTTTACTGTTTTCATGGTTGGAGCAGCAAATGTGAATCGGGAAACTAAAGCTTGCGAGTAGAGGGTGACACTATAGTGTTGCAAGGTATGCAAAATGTGAGCATTTAACCCTGATCAAACCTAACACATATACATAAAATCATTTGCATATACTATATTTCTATTTACGGAACATTTTATTGTGTTCTCTTTCTCTGGCTTACACTGAAGAAATCGCACATGAGAGTCTGGTGAATTTATTGCACCTGCCTTACCTATATGTTTTCATGCCTTTAAGGTGTAGCTGAAACGGTGATTTCAGTAAGTGCAAGAGATTTATTTTACTGTAGTAAATGCACAGTGGCATACTTTTCTATTACAGTTTGGGGCAGAAACATGTTGCATAAAATTCCATCATTGAAATAATTATGGGAAGTGCCAAGAGTTTTGTGTTCATGTGCTTGTATATCAGGTCATCTCATTTTTTGATTCAACTTTGTACAGCAGATATGTGTATTAATGCAATTTGAAGCATCCTTAAGCAACAAATCCATCACATCCCTTTGAGGACAGAGATTCAGACTATGTTGGTTTTGGACCTGCTTAAGTATATGGATGGTTAGTTCAGTTTTCTAGATAGCTTGTGTGGTTCAGATTAACTCCAATTCGGAGTTTGATTCCCATTCTAGTTGAGGTAGACTTGGGACCTGCCTCCTTGCCCTGCCCTTGAGAATGGAAGGCAATGGCAAATCACCACTGACAGAAAACTGCACAAAACTATTCCGGGTATCTCATCAGATAATAAACCTGCCTTTTTGCAAAGCATACGTGACATTGCATTACATGACATGAAGTACATAGATGGAGAGAACCATACAGTGTATCATTAACCAAAATAATTGCATCGCTCCCTCATTATAGTACCAACCAGCTCTTAAATTGCTTTGAATAAATTGCATTACATTTTGGCTCGAAAAGCTTGAAGTTCATTCTGTATAAAGATCTATCTGACATTTTCCTTTTGTGAGTTGAATCTGTGCCCTCCTGTTTTATTGCTCTGATTTAATTTCAAGTGGTTCTCCAGATAATACTGTTTTTTATTTTTAATCTTTTATATATCCCTGAGGTTCTTTGAACTCTTCTTTCAATGCTAAACAGAAAGTTTTCTCACCCTCAACAATCTTTATCTTCTATGAACAGCTTCTGGGACTCGTGCGCCCAGTGATCAAAAGCAGCCATGGTCATCAGAAGCAAACACTTGCAGAATTTTAGCATTATTTCCTTCAGCTTGCACTTTACTGAGTTCACAGGAATTTAAGTCTGCTGGTTCATGCCTAACACTGTGTCGTCCCTCACCCCCACTGGGGGACTCTCGGAATCTGGCACATCATAATTTTGTTTTTCTGCCTCTTTAGATAGTTCAGACAGTGTCCTATTGGGCCCCACTCCACCAACATCCTGACTCCCTCCCTATCCACCACCCTCCGTTCCCCACTTGCCCCCCCCCCCCTCCTTTCCCTTCTGTTGGCAAAGAGGCGAGGGTATCTGGTCTCTCCAGCACAAAGTTTAGTCCTTGTACCAATTTTTAGTAGAAATATGTTGTGAACTGTTTTAATAATCATTGTATATATTTTTTACTGTTTTAATAACTAGATATGGTTCATTTAGTGCCAACCAAGTTTAAACATGACCCTGGCAGCAGCTTTGTAAACCTCAGAGCTGATGGCTTGTCAACTGTCCTATGCTGATGATTGGGTGCACATAAATGGCTTATTTGCTAGTGCTGCATTACATTGTACAGTTACCAGTCTGAGACTTTATTGTGTCCAAGTTGGCCATTGCCGATCAACATTTTAGTGAGGCCAAAAGCAGCAAGCTCAAGTTCAGTTGCAGTCTGGAGATAGATTAGTGTTTATTGGGCATGTTTTACTCTTCTATCATCTTGCCTGTGGGAAAGTGACATCCAGGTCAGCAAGTTGCTGTTCTGCTTTTGCTATTAGGCTGGGGAACTTAGCTTTGGTTTTGTACAGTGTCCGATAGAAAGTGTAAATTTGTTTATTAAAATCAGGCCCTGTGTCCTCCTAACGGAAGCATAAAATATCCCCTTTTTCATGGATTGAGTAATGGACTTGTTTCATACGATGGAGTTCAGAAACAAAAAATGACTTCAGTGTAAAAATGCCTTCAAATCAGTGTTCCTATATATCAATTTAGAGGACAAAATGTAAGGTCAGTTTTGGAGAATGTGATACATTGCTTGATCAGGGTATTGAATCTGACCTGGAAGTGACCGTTTTCCAAAAAGATGACAGTCCAGAGACGAGTGGTTTCCTGTTGCTGAATTTGGCAATGAATGGATACTGTTCAGAGTAATTAATTAATTCAGCATACAGCATTAGTGAGTGCTTTATAACAAGGGATATTTCTCTATATTTCTTTTGCAATAAAGAATGGAAGATTAGCACCCAACTGAATTAAAGAGACAGCAGTGCCCATTTTTTCAGGTCATTAAAACAGTAGATAATAGAATGTTTCTGTGGCAACTTGGTATTTGTTCATTATGAGCAGTTTTCACTGCATCAGGAAAGCATGATGTGGAGATGCTGGCGTTGGACTGGGGTGAGCACAGTAAAAAGTCTTACAACACCAGATTAAAGTCCAACAGGTTTGTTTCAATGTCACTAGCTTTCGGAGCGCTGATCCTTCCTCGGGTGAATGAAGAGGTATGTTCCAGAAACACATATATAGACAAATTCAAAGATTGAATCTGTCCATATATATGTTTCTGGAACATACCTCTTCATTCACCTGAGGAAGGAGCAGCGCTCCGAAAGCTAGTGACATCGAAACAAACCTGTTGGACTTTAACCTGGTGTTGTAAGACTTCTTACTGTGCTGAGGAAAGCATGTGTGGGCTGTTTTCTTCTGTGGGTGTATAATTCTCTCTGCACCTCCTTCTGAAACACAAGGGAAGGTCATGCTAGAGCTGCAGAATCTTAGAGATACCTGCATATTTAAGGTACTTTTAAACGTGTCATACAGTTGACTGGAAATGGCTGGTAACCATTGAAGCATCAGTTATTCATTCTTCAGTGTGCACTTCACCTTGCATCAATATGTAACACATTGTTCTCATCCACATTACCAGTTAATGTCAGCCAAGTAACACACAAAAATTAGCAGAGACATCCCTCAAAATAAGTTTGTGATTGCAAACCAATAATTGATCTCAAGAGTTTGGATGAGGTTGATAACTCACTTGAAGTTTATTTGTTTCAAAGAACAAAGAAGGCCCTCCCAGCCTGCGCCGATCTAGATCCTTTATCTAAACCTGTCACTTATTTTCCAAGGATCTACTTCCCTCTGTTCCCCGCCCGTTCATATATCTGTCTAGATGCATCTTAAATGATGCTATTGTGCCCGCCTCTAACACCTCCGCTGGCAAAGCGTTCCAGGCACCCACCACCCTCTGCGTAAAAAAACTTTCCACGCACATCTCCCTTAAACTTTCCCCCTCTCACCTTGAAATCGTGATCCCTTGTAATTGACACCCCCACTCTTGGAAAAAGCTTGTTGCTATCCACCCTGTCCATACCTCTCATAATTTTATAGACCTCAATCAGGTCCCCCCCCCCTCAACCTCCGTCTTTCCAACGAAAACAATCCTAATCTACTCAACCTTTCTTCATAGCTAGCACCCTCCATACCAGGCAACATCCTGGTGAACCTCCTCTGCACCCTCTCTAAAGCATGCACATCCTTCTGGTAATGTGGCGACCAGAACTGCATGCAGTATTCCAAATGCGGCCTAACCAATGTCCTACACAACTGTAACATGACCTGCTGACTCTTGTACTCAATACCCCGTCCGATGAAGGCAAGCATGCTGTATGCCTTCTTGACCACTCTATCGACCTGCGTTGCCACCTTCAGGGTACAATGGACCTGAACTCCCAGATCTCTCTGTATATCAATTTTCCCCAGGACTCTTCCATTGACCATATAGTCTGCTCTTGAATTATGCATCACCTTGCATTTGCCTGAATTGAACTCCATCTGCCATTTCTCTGCCCAACTCTCCAATCTATTTATATTTTGCTGTATTCTCTGACAGTCCTCCTCACTATCTGCAACTCCACCAATCTTAGTATCATCGGCAAACTTGCTAATCAGGCCACCTATACCTTCGTCCAGATCATTTATGTATATCACAAACAACAGTGGTGCGAGCATGGATCCCTGTGGAACACCACTAGTCACCTTTCTCCATTTTGAGACACTCCCTTCCACCACTACTCTCTGTCTCCTGTTGCCCAGCAAATTTTTTTATCCATCTAGCTAGTACACCCTGAGCCCCATACGACTTTACTTTTTCCATCAACCTGCCATGGGAAACCTTATCAAACGCCTTACTGAAGTCCATGTATATGACATCTACAGCCCTTCCCTCATCAATTAACGTTGTCACTTCCTCAAAGAATTCTATTAGGTTTGTAAGACATGACCTTCCCTGCACAAAACCATGCTGCTTATCACTGATAAGTCTATTTTCTTCCAAATGTGAATAGATTCTATCCCTCAGTATCTTCTCCAACAGTTTGCCTACCACTGACGTCAAGCTCACAGGTCTAAAATTCCCTGGATTTTCCCTGCTACCCTTCTTAAACAAAGGGACAACATTAGCAATTCTCCAGTCCTCCGGGACCTCACCCGTGCTCAAGGATGCTGCAAAGATATCTATTAAGGCCCCAGCTATTTCTTCCCTCGCTTCCCTCAGTAACCTGGGATTGATCCCATCCGGACCTGGGGACTTGTCCACCTTAATGCCTTTTAGAATACCCAAAACTTCCCCTTTCCTTATGCCGACTTGACCTAGAGTATTTAAACATCCATCCTTAGCCTCAACATCCGTCATGTCCCTCTCCTTGGTGAATACCGATGCAAAGTACTCATTAAGAATCTCACCCATTTCCTCTGACTCCACGCATAAATTCCCTCTTTTGTCTTTGAGTGTGCCAACCCTTTCTCTAGTTACCCTCTTGCTCCTTATATACGAATAAAAGGCTTTGGGATTTTCCATAACCCTGTTAGCCAAAGATATTTCATGACCCCTTTTAGCCCTCTTTATTGCGCGTTTGAGATTTGTCCTACTTTCCCGATATTCCTCCAAAGCTTCATCAGTTTTAAGTCGCCTAGATCTTGTGTATGCTTCCTTTTTCATCTTAGCTAGTCTCACAATTCCACCTGTCATCCATGGTTCCCTAATCTTGCCATTTCTATCCCTCATTTTCACAGGGACATGTCTGTCCTGCACTCTAATCAACCTTTCCTTAAAAGACTCCCACATTTCAAATGTGGATTTATCCTTAAACAGCTGCTCCCAATCCACATTCCCTAGCTCCTGCCGAATTTTGTTATTCTTGGCCTTTCCCCAATTTAGCACTCTTTCTTTAGTAGCACTCTCGCCTTTGTCCATGAGTATTCTAAAACTTACGGAATTGTGATCGCTATTTCCAAAGTAATCACCGACTGAAACTTCAACCACCTGGCCAGGATCATTCCCCAATACCAGGTCCAGTATGGTCCCTTCCCGAATTGGACTATTTACATACTGCTCTAAAAGAAACTCTCCTGGATGATCCTTACAAATGCTGCTCCATCTACGCCTCCAACACTACATGAGTCCCATTCAATGCTGGGGAAGTTTAAAATCTCGCATCACGACCACCCTATTGCTCCAACATTTTTCAATAATCTGTCTACATATTTGTACCTCTACTTCACGCTCGCTTTTGGGAGGCCTGTAGTAAAGTCCCAACAATGTTACTGCACCCTTCCTATTTCTTAGCTCTACCCATATTGCCTCAGTGCTGGAATCCACCATCGTGCCCTCCTTAATCATAGCTGTGATATCATCTCTGACCAGTAATGCAACTCCTCCACCCCTTTTACCTCCCTCTCTATCCCTCCTGAAGCATCTATACCCTGGGATATTTAGTTGCCAGTCTTGCCCTTCCCTCAACCAAATCTCCGTAATACCAATAACATCATATTCCCAGGTACTAATCCAAGCCCTAAGTTCATCCGCCTTACCTGCTACACTTCTCGCATTGAAACAAATGCACCTCAGACCACCTGTCCCTTTGCATTCATCATCTCTTCCCTGTCTACCCTTCCCCTTAGTCACATTGAGTTTATTATCTAGTACCTTACTGGCTTTAGTTGCTGCTTCTTTACAGACCTCTAACTTCCTAATCTGGTTCCCATCCCCCTGCCACATTAGTTTAAAACCTCCCCAACAGTGTTAGCAAAAGCACCCCCGAGGACATTGGTTCCAGTCCTGCCCAAGTGTAGACCATCCGATTTGTAATGGTCCCACCACCCCCATAACCGGTTCCAATGTCCCAAAAATCTGAAACCCTCCCTCCTGCACCATCTCTCAAGCCACGTATTCATTCTGACTATTCTTGAATTTCTACTCTGACTGTCCCGTGGCACTGGTAGCAATCCTGAGATTACTGCCTTTGAGGTCCTACTTTTTAACTTATCTCCTAACTCCCTAAATTCTGATTGTAGGACCTCATCCCGTTTTTTACCTATATCGTTGGTGCCTATATGCACCACGACAACTGGCTGTTCACCCTCCCCCTTCAGTATGTCCTGCAGCCGATCTGAGACATCCCTGACCCGTGCACCCGGGAGGCAGCATACCATTCGGGAGTCTCGTTTTTGACCACAGAAACGCCTGTCTACTCCCCTTACGATTGAATCCCATATGACTATAGCCCTGCCAGTCTTTTTCCCGCCCTTCTGTGCCGCAGAGCCAGCCACGGTGCCATGAGCCTGGCTACTACTGCCTTCCCCTGGTGAGTCATCTCCCCCAACAGTATCCAAAACGGTACACTTGTTTTGGAGGTGTTGCTCTTATTAGCCTTAGTTTTATTAGCTCTAATTCTGTCACCTTTGCTCACGAGTCGCCAGGTATCCGTCTGATACCGCCACGTGGTTCAAGCTCTAGTTATGATTAATAAGACAGCACACCGCTTAGTAAGATTAAAATCAACAGTCATTTATTATGTACAGCAATAAATACTTACACAATAATCCTACTTTCTATGTCACTACCTACCACTACTGGCCAATACTTAACTTTTGGGAATGGCCCACCAGGTCAGGGAAACAAATGGCTTATCGAATTGGGTCTGGCCTTTGGGATTCAAAGGCTGATACAGGTCGATGGCTAGGAGTCTCTATCGGGTAGCGATCGCTGGAGTCAAACTTACGGTTCCTGGTCGATGGTTCTTGCGAAGGTTGCGAGCAGGAGAAGAAGGGAGAGAAGGGTCGATCTGAACTTGGCCCCTATCTTTTATAGGTTCCAGGGGCCTCCCGCCTCTCTGGGCAGACCTTGACCCTGGCCCCAAGTGATTGGACTTGTTCCCAATCACTGGGTTCGATATGCTCCAATAATGGGGCGATTCCTTGATCGGGGGGTGGTCGTTCACCTTTCTTTGTCTCGGCCACTGCTGGCGCCGAGAGGTCTGGATCGGCATTCAATTGTTAATATGTTGCAATTGTTCCCGGGGATAGCCGATTAAACTGCAGATGTCTGGGTTGATGTGCTGCTAATGGTCGCAGGTATCGATCTGGGCCGACTTCCCCAGAGCCGAATACGCTGTTCTGTCTGCAGCTGTCCGTTTGTGCCCTGTTGGCTGTTTTTCCCATCAGCCTTTTCGGTTAGCCCTTTTACATCGGGTTTTGGCCAAATTAATCGGGAATCAGCCATTTTAGGTGGCGACAGAGGGAGATGACCGCAGGGGACACCTGCACTGCCTTCCTGCTCTTTCTCTGCCTTTTGGTCACCCATTCCCTGTCTCCCTCACCAGCCCTAATCTGCGGTCTGACCAACTCACTGAACGTGCTATCCACGACCTCCTCAGCATTTGTTTATAGTTTCCCTGCTTTAAAAAAAAATAATTTTAGAGTTTCCAATTAATTTTTTCCAATTAAGGGGCAATTTAGTGTGGCCAATCCACCTGACCTGCACATCTTTGGGTTGTGGGGGCGAAACCCACGCAAACACGGGGAGAATGTACAAACTCCACACGGACAGTGACCCAGAGCCGGGATCGAACCTGGGACCTCGGCGCCGTGAGGCAGCAGCACTAACCTCTGCGTCACCGTGTTGCCCGTAGTTTCCCTGGTTTATTTGTTCCGTAAATGCTAGATATGCACAATAGGAAAATCCGTGTGTATGTGTTTTTAAAAAATAAATCAATGAATTTGACGTTTCTTCGGTATTTTAAATTTGGCAACCAATCCTATTCACACCTACACACCCATTCCTTAGCCCTACGTTAACAAGGTCCAATGGACATGTTGATGGGAAAGTGTTGAAATGTGGGGGTGGTGGAAATAAATAAACTAGTTAGTTTTGTAGAAACCAGGAAGGAATGTGCCACGGCCATGTGAAGCACTCCTATTAAATACGTGTTAAGAATGTCAACAGAAAAGGCTTGGACTGTTATTAGGGCAAGATAGTTTGTTTTGATATTTTCTGTAAAACATAGTGTATATATTAAATGCAAAACCTCTTCTAAAGGAAGGATTTTGTGTATATTAAATTCCTCTAATGAATGTGTTCATAAAGTGTTTAAATTGAAATGCTTAAATGTCCCTCATGAATGCTTCAAATGTGTTGTACAATCGAATAGTTAATTTTTCCAAATGAGTACTGTTGCTTGGTTTATAATATCCTCCAATAAATTTCCAAACTTGGCATTCCTCTCATCTCCTTTTATAGTTTTTTTTCCCACCCTTCCTGCTTTATCTTTTTAATTCCCCACATGAGGATAAGGTTTGCTGAGCATGGATGCTCTTCAATGTCATGCAGTGTGGCAATTCTTCATGGAAAGGCCTAGATCGTGAGTTAAAGGCTCATCATCTGTGGCGAGCATTACATCTAACCTGATCCTGCCCTCAGTTAACAGGCTGTGTGTGCATGTATATGTCTATCTATCTTTATCGACTGTCATAGAACTGTTGGGCTGTTCTTGTGCTGTATAGTTCTGTGTAATTCATTGTGATTGCTACTATTTCAGAATTGCTCCATATAATGCATTTATCCAGTATGTAACTGGAGGGAGCTTGAACCCTATTTCCTCTAATATTAAAGATCCTTCTTTCTTACACCCCCACCCAAGTATTGCTCGCAATTATTGCATCTTGAGAATGGGAGTGATATCCAGTTTCAGTGCTCATGAGGAACATTAAAACAGATTGAAAAATTTAACAGGTATGATGCGAGTAAAACCCAAGTGTCTAAACAAATTTTCTCGTCTTTGATCACAATTTTTCAGTTTCTTGTTCCCCAGCCCCATCAAAAATTTCAATTTGCTGCATTATTACTTTGCTGCTCTACCAAAGCAAAAGAGAGGGGGGCGGCAGTGTTATGGGTCAGGGTTTAGAGAATCCCAAGAGAAGGATATTTAACTCTTCAACATTTCTTGCCTCAAATGCTTGAACCAAACCATCAGCAGAGACCAGGATGTCTTGTGAAGCTTTTATTTGTATCTTCTTAAAAGGCAATGTGACAAAACAGTAATCAGTGTCACAAATTGTCATCTCCCCAGTGTGTTGTGTGTGACCTCTGGTTTTGTTTATTGGTTTATAAAGTGATGAGTCATTTGAATAACTTCACCGCCTTTATAAATTTTTAACATCGGGCATTATGAATGGTTTCTTGTGTCACTTCAAACATTCCAATATAACCAGGTGTCAATAATGCTTGCTCTTTTTGATGCTCCAAGCGATTGGGTTTGGAGCTGTCTGTGCATTAAGTGGCTAACAGATTCATCTTTTGCATATTCCGTCTGAACTATTTTAACACATTGACATGTTAAACTTCAAACGGGTTAGCAACTGCACTGTGAAAAGCTCTGGTTCGAACATGTTAACTAGAATGAGAAATTAGTGTCCGGAAAAACAGGCCTACCCCTCCCTTCCCTTCTCTCCCAACTCATTTGTGTCCATAAACAGTGCAGCATGATCTCTTACCTTGGTTAGTTTGGGTGCTTTATTGACTACCTGACTGCTTTTTGTTTTGAAGCATGATACTTAATGTAGTCTTGTGAGCAGGGGCAGCATTAATGTTAAATAGTATTGTAGAAGCAACAAATATGGCAAGCTCACTTATGCAAATATATTTTGGAAGTTCCTTTTTTAGATAATGCCATTTTGTTGTTGAAATTACTCCCTTCTAAGGCAGCATGGTGGCACAGTGGTTATCACTGCTGCCTCCCAGCGACGAGGACCCGGGTTCGATCCCTGCCCCAGGTCACTGTTTGTGTGGATATTTCGATCCCGGGTCACTGTTTGTGTGGAGATTGCACGTGCATTCAGTAGCATTTTTCAGTAGCGCAGGGGGTGATTTAATGGGCATGCTGCGCTTGAGCAAAAGCGTGATGAGGCCGTTAGATCACGAGAGAGGCCAAAATTGAGAACTGTACTGGGCGCCTATCTGTTTGCAATCGAAGCGGCCCGCTCCCGTTGGTGAAATCAGGATCCTGCCTCAGCGGTCAAGAAACCAATAATCACCATTTACGTCCAATCTACATCTAATTAATGGAAGCACCCCCCCATCTAACGGCCCCTGTGATCCAGCGGCCTCCCCAGCAAGTAGTCACGCGGGCGCCGATTAGTACTCTTTTTTTTTTTATAAAACGTGAAGCTGGCGGAAGGGCTGCTGCAGGACCTGAGGAGGCGAGTAGCCATCTTCGTTCCCAGGCAAGGAGCCTGGGTGGGGAATGGGTGTCTCAGTGCCTGCGGGTCTGCCATGCTAACCCTTGGATCATCCTGTTTTGGGGGCAACCCCTGCCTGCCTGCCCCACCGACCATCCATAACTCCCACTAGCTGAGGAGGCCTCTGGACGCGCAGCTGAAGGCTATTGGGAATTCGCAATTGTACTTGCGTGAGCACTTCAATCCCAAGTGGATTCCCGTGAGCAGATGTGCCATATAACATGGGAGTTATTGCCTAGCATGCCAATCAGACCGTGATGCCTGGACACAGTGCCTGAACACTGTGGGAGGCATCAGCACGGACGCAGTGTCCAACATCCGAACATCCAGGTGCTGGGCCCCAGCACTGGGGATATCTCCGTGATCAGAGGGTGATTATGTGCACCCAGGAGGGACCAGTGCCAGGTCCAGGTAACATTACGTGTGGGTGTCTGGGGTACAAGGTCTGGGGTCCAGTGAGCAGGGGCCCTCACTGCGACTGGGGTTGGGAGCAATGGGGGGGACTGGAGAATCCTGGAGTAGAAGAAACCACTGGGTGTCAGTCTCTCTCACTCTTCAATTCCCTAGAGATAGTACACTGTATGGACAATATCTTGGACCTCATGGTGCTGCTGGTAGGCCAGGCAACCAGATGCTGGAGGAGGCGGCGGCAGCAGCTTCGAGAGCGACTCGAGGCGGTGGCCCATGTGCAGGGCCCCGCCCCACACCCTGAGGATCTGGCTACCCATCAGACCAGGGAGGGACCCAGAGGGGGAGTCCGGCAACGGCCCAACTGCACAGGTGTCGCTGGTCTTTTGAACAGATGATGAACAGTGCGTGCCGCAGGAAGCTCCTCCTCAAAAAGGGGACAGTGCGCACCTGTGCCATGTCCTTGCTGACTTGGCACCATGTGGAGGAGGAGGCTGCCTGTTCCTGGTGACCATCAAGGTGACCGCAACCCTGAACCTCTATGCCTCAGGACTATTCCAGGGCTAGAGCGGTACCTTTTGTGGCATCCGACAAGCTCCAGCACACAAGTGCATTCTGTGAGGTCATCAATGCCTTGTTTGCCTGGGCAGCCAACTATATAAACTTTGACATGGACCAAGCTCAGCAGGATGCTCAGGTAGCTGTTTTATCTGCCAGCAACAGGACGCCCCAGGTCCAGGTGCTAATGGATGGCGCGCATGTCGCCTTGCACTCACCAGACCGTCGGGGAGTGCCCAATATCAACAGGAAGGGGTTCCATTCCCTGAGCATCCAACTCGTATGCGACCACCAAATGGAGATCAGGCACGTGTGTACATGCTTCCCAAGGAGTGTGCGCGACAGCTACATCCTAGGGCAGTCGGACTACTCCGGCCTCTTCAAGGACACCCCCGGATGGCTGGTTGGCTCTTGGGGGTACCAGCTGAGGACCTGGCTAATGATGCCAGTACGGAGGCCCATGCGACCACCCGGGCTTTCATTGAGTGGTGCATCAGACACCTCAAGATACGGTTTCGATGCCTCAACTGCTCTGGTGGTGCATTGCAGTACACCTCCCCCAGAGGGTAAACCACTTTGCGGTAGTCTGCTATGTCCTCCACAACCTGGCACAGCAGCGGGGCGATGTGCTAGAGGTGGAGGGGGGGGAGAAACATGTGGTCACCTCCGAGGAGGACAAGGACGAGGCGGCTGAGCCCGCAGGACCCGCCGAAAGATGGAGGACAGGTGGCAGCAGTGAGGGTCCGGCCAGCCCAGAGGGCCAGGGTGGCCCACGCACTCATCTGCTTCACAGAGGACGTGGCCTTGCCTGCCATTTCCCCTCTCCCCAACCTCTGCCCCTTCCTGCCCCCCATCTCTCAGCATATCCCCTCCGCACCCAGCATTGCCGACGCTATCTCCTGTGCCCATAGCCTCTGCGACTCATCCAATCGGCTATGGACCTGCTGGAGGGTCGCATTCTCTCTGGCCTCGACCGGAACCAGTAATCTGCCAGGTCAGCATCCCCGAATCATGGCGCTGGTCTTCTCGGTGAGCTGGGTGGGTTTGGCTGTTAAAGAGCAGTTTAAGTGTTACGCTGCCTTGCTAGTGGGGGGGGGGGGGGGGGGGGGGGGGGGGGGGGGGGGGGGGGGGGGGGGGGGGGGGGGCTGGCGAGGCCATCATTTGTGGCATGAGGCTCGCGGGATCTCGTTAAGTGGACCAATTAACATTTTATAGCGGTGACTGCCTCTCCGTCTTGGGAAGTTCGCAGCAGTTCCCGCATGCTTGCGACACTTGGAAACCTTTCCATTAAACCGCGCCCATAATCTTTGAATATATTTTTCGGCCAGAGCCTGGAGGTTAGTCAAATCACCGAATCTTGTGGACAGATGCAGAACATGTTGGATCAACACCATACTAATTTGGTAGCTTGTAGCGAATTGTTGCAGGTAGTAATTATTGTGTTGCTTTCCTTGATGAACATCCTCTTCCAGGATTCAAAGTGTGCACTCAAGACTGGGCTAGATTATAATGACTGATTGCCAAGAGGTCACAGGTTTGTTTTTAGTCCCCCGGGTAGCCTGTTGTTTCAGCAATTTTGGGGGTCACTTCCAGAGAGGGAAGTACTTTTAAAAAGAAACAACCCATTACTTGTAATACTACATTTCCAGCCTTTGTATTTGAATGTAAAAGAGAATATTTCTTTCAGGACTGATGTATTCTGAAGGTTGAGGCAGCCAGCACCACCTCATATCCAGCAGACACCTCCCAATATATCTAGGAGGGAAAACTGTTGTTACCGAGGATACATATGAGGATAAGTGGGGAAAATGGCCTGGACTACTGGCAGGGTTTTGAGGGAGGTTTGTGAAAGTGCAGGAAGGGAGGTAAAAAGGTGGCAGATCAAAGGAGGGACTTCCGAGCTCTCATCCCAGGGCTGCTTTGATGCTCGAGTCTGAGGTGGGTGATATGGCATTGGAATTCTCTAGTGGGCCTTCCACGTTGAAGCAATGATTCTGCTAACTGAAGAAAGGAAGGTTTGACCATTGTGCATTTTAAAAAATAAATAGGAAAAGCTGGGAATTACAGCTGAAGCAATATGTTGTGTTTTTAAGATTTTGTTTGGCCTGCTCATGTTTAATATTTTCTGATGTTTATTTGGAAATTCCCCTGTGTATTGATTTTAAAATCCCATATCCTGTTTGTATTTAGTTTCTTCATTGGAATTGCCACAGGAAGGGTAAGGAGGAAAGGAGAAAAAGATGCATTACGGTTTCCACTTATTTTTTACTGTACTGTTTTAGTGAAATGACTCATTCTGTTTTACAGATTCAGTGAGTGAGTTCTGAACTGCATATTCATCAAATTATCTCGACCCATTACCATGGCAACCAGGAGAGAAGCGATGAAGGAACTAATTGCTTTGAAAACTAGTGTTACTTAAAGTGATCTATGCAGTTCTTCACAAACCTTGTTTATGATTGCGCAAGGAAGCAGTTAGGTATGTCATTATCTGTGCTCTGCCGCAGGGCGGCCAGTTTGTAATGGTGGTGGTAGTAATAAGGAACCACTGCAGCTGTAACTTTGCACTCCGAATGCTATGCCTAAACAGTGGGAAATGTCTCTCAGCTCAGGGGAAAAATAAGTTGTGTTAAAGCTCTTGGAGGTTTGCAGACACTAAATTGGGTTTGCACTTCTTCTGTAACACCTTTATAAAAATACATTATTGCCACACTGTGGTATTTTGCTCATGGTTTTGCTTTCAGGCACAATTTTGTGGCTCCCATCTTCTGTTCTTGTAAGGGTACTTATGGCATCTCACAGTCATCAGCTGGTTCAGCCGGCCCATCATAACAAAACCAAGGAACATGGTATTCATGCAAGTAGGTGTATTTTTTCCGCATTCATTCTGGCAGTGTTCCTGAATTGGAATGAGAATGCTTGTGCTGTGTTACAGCAGAGATGATTTGATTTTGGTCCTTTTCAAGTCAGTTGCTTTACCATATGTGCATTTTGTTACTGCAAAGAGGAAAGAGAATCTGATATATGGTATGTAACGCAATGCCACAGTAAACAGCAGCATTCAGAAACCAAAATGAGGAACAAGAGGAAATATTTACTGTCCTTCTGTTAGGTCTTATGGACTCTGCCCAATTTTCATGGTGGGTGGGAGTCAGCCGAGAACAAACCATCATGTGATTAATCCAAGTACAGAAAAATAGACACAAATAGAGTTTCTGTTTGTTAAATCCAGAAGATTCTCACGCTATCCCCTTAAAGATATGTCTTGCTTGGTGCTGCTTGGCCGACCTAGTGTGGGAAATATGTGCGCAGGCACTGCTAGAGTTCATGCTGTCTGTCATCATGGAGCACCATTGTTCGTCTAGTTGGGTCTGCCCACTGGCGCTAAGTGGGACTGATCACAGCCCCAGTGATGGTCCTACTCCAGGTCCTGTTAATGGGCCATGTTGCCTGGCCAGTTACCAAGTGTGCCTTGGAGTACTGCATATTGTATAGAGCATAGTCTCAGTTTCAAACTTTTATCTGCAAGTATATCATCCTGGAGCTAATTTAGATTTTAGCCCATTTTGACTTTGGGGTGGATTCCTTAGTGGAAAATAAGAGCACATGTTTAGTTGCTTGAAAGCTGTGGTTGGCAATTTCATTTCCAACTGGGGAAGGTTAGTGAAAGCCAACTATCATTGACCAGTCACTGGTAGTGTCAGTTTTGGTCTCTTGCCTTGGAGGTGCCTGGGAGCATCTCCTATTTCGTTGTTTCGAATCATCTCTTCAGGTGGCAACACTTTGTTATTTACACAGTAGCTGTATGATTCCAAAGGACTATACACCCACCCGGTCTGTATCAATGGTGCCGAGGTGAAGTTGGTTGACTGCTTCAAATTCCTAGGTGTGCACATCACCAACCATCTGTCCTGGTCCATCCATGTCGATGCTACGATCAAGAAAGCACAACCACGCCTATACTGCCTCAGAAAACTAAGGAAATTCGGCATGTCCACATTGACTCTTACCAATTTTTACAGATGCACCATAGAAAGCATCTGGGTGGCACGGTAGCACATTGGTTAGCACTGTTGCTTCACAGTTCCAGGGTCCCAGATTCAATTTCCCGGCTTGGGTCACTGTCTGTGCGGAGTCTGCATGTTCTCTCCGTGTCTGCGTGGGTTTCTCCGGGTGTTCCAGTTTCCTCCACATTCCAAAGATGTGCAGGTTAGGTGGATTGGCCATCCTAAATTGCCCTTGGTGTCCAAAAAGGATAGGTGGGGTTACGGGGATAAGGTGGAGGTGTGGGCTTGGGAAGGGTTCTCTTTCCAACGGCTGGTGCAGACTCGATGGGCCGAATGGCCTCCTTCTGCACTGTAAATTCTATGATTCTATCTGGCTGCATCACAGCCTGGCACGACAACTGCTCGACCCAAAACTGTGAGTAACTACAGAGAGTCGTGAACATAGCCCAGTCTATCACGCAAACCCGCCTCCCATCCATTGACTCTGTCTCCACCTCCTGCTACCTTGGGAAAGTAGGCAGAATAATCAAAGATCTCTCCCACCTGAGTTATTCTCTTTTCCATATCTCTTCCATTGGATAGGAGATACAAAAGTCTGGGAATACGCACTAACAGGTTCAAAGAGCTTCTTCCCCACCGTTACCAGAATCCTGAATCACCCCCTTTTGGACTGAATTGGTCTCTCCATGCATCTTCCCTACTGAGTAGTACTACACTCCGTATGCTGCACCCTATGTCTATGTATTTACTTTACGTATCTAGTGTATGTCCTATGTTTATCATGTATGGAACGATTTGCCTGGACTGTACGCAGAACAATACTTTTCACTGTACCTTGGTACATGTGACAATCCAAATCCAAATATTTATTCTTAAATTGGACTTGCTGTTCATTTATAATGGTTCTGTCTGCTCCTTGATTGAATGAGATATTTTCTGTGATGGACTTAGTTGGTGATCTGTGTTGCCCAATTGACTGACCAATTGTCAAACTTTGCTGGTACTTTTCCAAATGTGTTTGATGATCTTGTTTTAATTGGGTATAAATAATTTTGAAAATTATTTTAAAACCAATACCTGGCTGATTTAAAGTTGAACAATTCTCACCTACATCGATAAAATAACTGCGGATGCTGGAATCTGAAACAAAACCAAAAACACTGGACAGGTCAGACCGCATCTGTGGAGAGAGAAGCGAGTTAACGTTTTGAGTCTGGATGTTGCTTTATCAAAGCTCCCCCACAATTCTCACCTACTTTGCTTAATTTATACTAGGAGCCATGAACTGAGCAACTGATGCACTTCAGGGGGTGAGGCGAAGGAAGGAGAGATTGCAGGGATTTTCTCTAATTTCTTGCTCGGAAATTGTGGGTAATTATTGGTATTGTGGCTTAATTGTGCAGATACTCGCTGTAGTGGCAGTGCTCCTGCCCCCCTCCACTTCACGGAGGCACTCTTATCTTTCCTTCCTGCTGCTTACATTGGCACTTCCCACTGATCTGTCCCTCGCTGTCTCCTGAATGATGCTTCTGCTGTTGCAAGAATTGGAAGTTTTACTGCAAGCTATGGGTGGAAATGTATGACCTTCCAGGACAATAATTTGTATGCTGTATGTGTAGCACAGTTCAGTGTTCACGGTAAAGTCGTATTAGGTTAAAGGTGAGAGCAGAGGTAAGCAAATGCAGTAGAACACAGGCTCCTGCCTTTACTGTTGTGCGATTGATTGTACGATCATAAAGTTGCACTGGTTCTGATTTGGTAGCAGAAAATCATCAGGCTGGAGTTAAAACTCCCTCTTAGGAGTGGGAAGGCGAGAGGAGAGTTGCTGGGTATGGAAGCAGGAATTGAGAGCAGCCTAGGCAGTATTGTTGAAGATTGTTCCTTGCAACAATCAATTTCTTAATTATATTATGTGCTTGAATCAGGAGTGGTTGACCCCTCTACCGCTCATAACTTTTCATGCTGCCTATCTGATACTCAAATCGGGTGAATAAATTTTCTCCATCTGAATACTAGGAAGACCAAAGCCTCTATCTTTGACCCTCGCCATAAGCTTAATTCACAATCCATTGATTCCAACTCTCCCCAAGCCACTAGCTGAACCTGAACCAGGCTATTTACAACCTCTGCATCGGTTTGACCCTGAACAGAGTACACTAGTGTACAAGAGCAAGGAGGTTACTGCTGAATTTATACAACACATGTATGGAACGATCTGTTAAAATAATAATCTTTATTATTGTCACAAGTAGGCTTACATTAACACTGCAATGAAGTTACTGTGAAAATCCCCTAGTTGCCACACGTGTGGGAGGAAACCGGAGCACTTGGAGGAAACCCACGCAGACGCAGGGAGAAGGTGCAGACTCCGCGCAGACAGTGACCCAAGCAGGAATCTTGCCCGGGGTCCCGGTGCTATGGAGCAATAGTGCTAACCACTGCTACCGTGCCACCCTCAGCTGGAGTATTGTGTACAGTTCTGGAAACCACATTATATGGAGGATGTGAACGCATTGGAGAGAGTCCAGAAGAGTTTACAAGGATTGTTCCAGGGATGAGAAACTTCAATAATGAGGATAGATTGGAGAGATTGGAACTGTTCTTTTGGAGCGAAGGCTAAGAGGAGATTTGATAGAGGTATTCAAAATAATGAGGGAGCTACACTCAATAGTTAGAGAGAAACTGTTCCTGTTCATAAAAGGATCAAGAACAAGAGGGTACAGATTTAAAATTATTTGCCAATGTCGCAAATGTGATGAGAGAAAAAATTCACAGAGCGAATATAGAGTCTGGAATGCACTGCCTGGAAGTGTGATGGAGGCAGGTTTAATTGAGGCATTCAAGAGGGCATTATATGATTATTTGAATAGAAACAATGTGCAAAGGTGTGGGGTAAAGGCAGGCAAATGGCACTAAGTCATAATGCTCATTTGGAGAGCCGGTGCAGACAAATGGCCACCTCACCGTTAAGATGTGATTATGTGTAGGCCTCTCTGAATTGCTCTTTGTCGCCAAATACTCCAAGGTGCAGAAGAAGTTGTCCCTGATGTGCGTGCTCTACAGTTAAGGATGTCTACATATTGACTGCAAAGGCTCGAAATAAATGTATTATTTTCAGATCAAGTATTCTATAGGGAATTTAGCCTTTTATGTGAGACAGGGTAGTTATATTTTTGGATTTTGACTCTAAAATATTTTTATCACTTTCAATGTTGCAGACCGGTCTCATAGGCAAGTTCTTGCTCTCTCTTATTACCTTGGACAATCTTCGTCAGCCCTATCTAGTCAGGTCCGGTCATCTGTATTGAGCCCAATGTTAGAGCAGTAAACTATTCATAGAATTCATAGAATTTACAGTGCAGAAGGAGGCCATTCGGCCCATCGAGTCTGCACCGGCTCTTGGAAAGAGCACCCTACCCAAGGTCAACACCTCCACCCTATCCCCATAACCCAGTAACCCCATCCAACCCAACACAAAGGGCAATTTTGGACACTAAGGGCAATTTATCATGGCCAATCCACCTAACCTGCACATCTTTGGACTGTGGGAGGAAACCGGAGCACCCGGAGGAAACCCACGCACACACGGGGAGAATGTGCAGACTCCGCACAGACAGTGACCCAAGCCGGAATCGAACCTGGGACCCTGGAGCTGTGAAGCAATTGTGCTATCCACAATGCTGCCGTGCTGCCCATTGGTGGGACATAGTAAATTCTAGCTACTTGCATGAACTTCTGTGACTTCAGAAGGTGGTAGGATAAACCCAGAGCACAACTTGGGCAATAAGCTGCTTAAACAGACTTCTTAAACAAGAACTAGATCGTTAAACAGAAGCAAATGGCGTACTGGAGGATTATAGGAATTCAGGCTTAACTACCTTTCCTACAAAGATGGAAAATAACAGTTGCAGCTGGACAAAGGGGGAGAATTTGAACCGCAGGGGCATGTGAGTTTGGGTATGGGTAAAAATCCAACATGCTGACTTCACATTTCACTCAGACACATTAAGAGACAGGTGGATTACGTACTAAAAAATAGTAATCACTCAACTGTAGTGATTTCAGCACAGTTTCAAGTTCAATGTCACATCTACAGGTTTAAGCGTCTAATGTCAAGCCTAGAGAAGCCTGGCCATGATTGAGACAAGGGGCGGGATTCTCCCGCAACTGGCCGGATGGCCCGACACCGGCGCCAAGAGCGGCGCGAACCACTAGCGTGGGGCCGACAGGAAGTGGCGGAATCCTCAGTCATCCGGGGGCTAGGCTGGCGGCGGAGGGGTTGGTGCCGCACCAACCAGCAGCGAAGGGCCGGTGCGAGTTGGCACATGCGCAGAACCGCCGGCGTGGTTCCGCGCATGCGCAGACCGCTGGTGTGTGTTTCCTGCGCATGCGCAGGGGGTTCTTCTCTGCGACTGCCATGGCGGAGCCCTACAGAGGCCGGCGCGGAAATAAAGAGTGCCCCCACGGCACAGGCCCGCCCACAGATCGGTCGGGCCAGGTCACCGTGGGGGCCCCAGCCAGGGCCGGTTCCCCCTGAGGGCTCACTTAGCCGGCCTATAACCCAGAACCCGCTGTATTGGAACATGTCCATTTCAGACTGGCGGGACTGGCCAGGAAACGACGGCCGCTCGGCCCATCGGGGCCTGGAGAATTGCTGGGGGGGGGGGGTCGCGCAGCCAATGGCCCCCGACCGGTGCAGCATAAACCCCGCCCGAAAACCAGCGCCGGAGAATATGGCAGTCGGAGCGGCGAGGTGGGATTCCCCCCCCCCCCCCCCCCCGGGGAGTCGGAGAATCCCGCCCAAGATTTATCCTGTATGCACAGTATAGCAGGATCATAATCCCCATTTATGAAATCTGTGTTTTTCTTTAAATTGTTATATGTATTGCAGGCAAGCCGTCTTCAGCCAAGCTGCACTGTAAATTCTATGATAATCTATGAAGCTTGGTTGGTGCCCGTCTGCTCCACATATTTGGGGGAATCATGGATTTTGTTGTATGTGCCCAGCTATGGTATGCAGAAAATTTCTTTTCGGGAAAAATGAGGGGTGCAGGTGCTGTGGAAATTGTTAATTGTGATGGTATGTTCAAACGGCTCGCCTTGTGTCTAATGAGCTGGACTTGTTTTGTTTGTGCATTTGCTGACTTAAAAGTGAAACCACACAAGCTAACTTCTTCTGCTTGTGGTCTTACCACAAGAGAGGAAGATGGTTTTCGGAAACCCACAATAAAATCATATCTCTGAGCGGTGTTGGAGATTACGGTAATGGTTCTACTGAATATGAAACTCATTTTTAAAAATCCTACTTATAGTGCAAATGTTGTATTGATGTGCGGTGCTTTTAAAAAGTAAATATAAAGTGCCCAATTATTGTTTTCCAATAAAGGGGCAATTTATCATGGCCAATCCACCTAACCTGCACATTTTTGGGTTGTGGGGGTGAAACCCAAGCAGACATGGGGAGAATGTGCAAACTCCACACGGACAGTGACCTCAGCGCCGCAGTCCCAGTGCTAACCACTGTGCCATATGCCACCCCTTGGTGTGGGTTTTTAACCACAGTTGGTATTGTCCTTTATAATGATTTGCTGCAGTTCCTTCTTTGATCAATGGGTCAACAACATGCAACATGAAGTGATCAAAGAAAATGCCAGTGCCATCACAGATGATGATACTTGAAGTAGATTATTGATTCATTGTAGCACAGATAAGTTTGGAAACCTGTGGTTCCCTAGTTTGGCAGATTTTTAATGCAAGGTTATGGATGTCTGCTAGTAAAAGTTTAGAGATTTTTCACTGGATGTGATGTCCGGGAATTATACCCCACACTATGCAGTAAGCAGCTGTACCTGCTCAATGCAATTCACCTGTCAGCAAAAAGGAAATGCCGATGGAGATTTCGGCACAAAATAATTGGTTTTGCAAACTGCAGCTTTCTCTCAAATGTTACACTCTGCCCCCAACTTAACCTGCCAACAACTTTAAAAGTTTAGATCGTGCTCTGGTCCACTACACCCCATTTCCCCCTGCCCCTTCCTCCCCTTTTCTGGTCTCCTCCTTCAAGTTGAACCTATGGCTTAAGTTTCCCCTAACTGTGTTACACTGATGGGTCATCATGATTTTACAAATGCATAGAAGTGACTGGTTAGTATTCCGGGACAGGAAACCTATTCCGGGCTAAATTCAACTTAAACCGCTTATTTGACCACACCAGTTGCAAAGAAGCTGTACTTTCTGAAGTGGTGTATCACTGCGTTCCTTGGAGCAACTCCTTGAACCAAACGTTGCTAGGCATTGTGACTGGTGAACACAAAGTATTCAATGCTGTGATGAGATTTCCTTGCTTCATTTTATTTCCATTCATTTGCTTGTGTTCTTCCCTCGCCCCAAAATTAAGCATGTGAGGTTGACCAACAGGCATTCCAAGAGAAGCAGGCAGGCAGTGCAGGAGTCCCCTGGAGTCCCTCTCTCAAATCATTTTTTTGTTTTGGAAGCTGACTCCTCAAGCGACTGCAGTCAGAGCCAAGCTTCTGGCACCACAAGCGGCCTGACTGTACAAGTGGGGAGGAAGAAGGAAGGAAGAGCGATTGTGAAAGTGGATTCATTAGTTAGGGGAACAGACAGGTGTTTTTCTACGGCTGCAGATGTGATGTAGATGAGATTTCCTTGCTTCATTTGCTTGTGTTCTTCCCTCACCCCAAAAGCAAGTGTGTTGGTGTGGTGCCTTCCTAGGGTTAGGGATGTCACTGCAAGATATCCTAAATGGGGAGGGTGACAAGTCAGAGGTTGTGGTACACGTTGGTACCAAAGATAGAGTTAAAATGAAGGATGAGGTCTTGAAATCAAGACTTCAGCAAACTAGGCAACAAATTAAAAAGCAGGACCTCAAAGGTTGTAATCTCTGGATTATTCCTAGTGCCATGTACTGGCAAGTACAGAAATAGGCGAATAGGGCAGATGGATGCAACACTCGAGTTGGTGCAGGAAGGAGGGTTTTAGAATCCAGAATCACTGGGACTGTTTGTGGGGAAGGTGGGACATGTACAAGCGGGACAGTCTGCACCTGAACCAGAATAGGACCAATATCCTTGCGGGTGGGTTTGCTAGTGCTGTTGGGAGGAGTTTAAACTAGTTTGGTCGGGTTGGGGACACAGCATTAGTACAATAGGATGCAGTATACTATAATAAAGGAACCAAGGCAAAGGGAGTTCCGCCATGGAGTTCCAAGGGAGTAATCCAAAGCTGGATGGTCTCTACTTTAATGTTAGGAGCATTTTGGGTAATATTGGATAAGAGCATGGATTGATACATGGAATTGTGATATTGCCATCATAGAGACGTGGTTGAGGGAGGGGCAGGACTGGCAACTCAACATTCTGGGGTGGAGAATCTTCCGGTGAGACGTTGGGTGTAAAAGAGGAAGTGGTGTAACATCATTAAGAAAATGTGAAAAAGGAGAATAAAAATATTTTTAAAAATAAATAAAAAGGAAATGCAGAGAGTACAGGCCCAACATGTTCTCTTTAGGGCGAAATGTCAGATCATCAAGCCCAGAGAACCAAGCAAAGTAAAGCAAACCAGGCCCTTCGGCCCTCAAAGCCTGCACCGATCATGTTGCCCGCCTGAACGAAAACCCCCTACCGTTCCGGGCACCATCCCCTCTATTCCCATCCCATTCATGTATTTGTCAAAACGCCCCTTAAAAGTCACTCGCGTATTATCTGTTTTCCTGTATATCACGGAACATTCAGGGCTGGGTAAGAAAGAAAAAGAGGCTTTTACCAGGTACAAAGAGACCAAATCAGTGGACGCCTTCCTAGAGTATAGAAACTGCAGGGGGGGGGGGTGTGCACACAGTGAAGCAGTGGTTAGCACTTAAGCTCAAGAACAAAAGAATACTTGTGTTACATCAGTAAATATACAGAACGTTTAGGAGCATGCAGTAATTTAGATGAAGACCGTGCTCATTTTAAAGGGTCTACTACTGCGATATTGCAAGATCTTGTGATTATTACAGGTTAGCTTTTAAATTCTGTATAATGAGACTGAACACAAGGTTCAAATTCTCTGTTCAAGGTTGCTAGGGCAGCATGGTGGCGCAGTGGTTAGCACTGCTGCCTCACAACACCAAGGACCCGGATTCAATCCCGGCCCCGGGTCACTGTCTATGTGGAGTTTGCATTTACTTCCCGTGTCTGCGTGGGCGTCACCCCCACAGCCCACTGATGTGCAGGGTAATTGGATTGGCCATGCTAAATTGACTCGTAATTGGAAAAATAGAATTAGGTACTCTAAATTTATTGAAAAAAAAAGAAAGTGCAGGGGGATCTTAAACCAATTAGGAGAGCAAAGAGGGGACATGAAAATGCACTGGCAGGTAAAGATTGGGGAGAATCCCAAGATATTAAGGGGATGAGCATAACCAGGGAAAGTAGGGCCCATTAGGGTAAAGGGGGCACTCTGTGCCGGGGGACATTGGTAGGTTGTTAAACGAGTGCTTCACATCTGTTTTCACTCGGGTGAAGGAGGATGCAGGTACAGAATTCTGGGAGAGGGACTGAGAAGTTATTAAACAGTTTGCCATAGGGAATGAGGAGTTATTGGAGGCTTTGGCGGACTTGGAAGGTGGACAAATCCCCAGGTCTGGATGAATTGCAAGGGGGGAAATTACAGGGGCTCAGGCTCAAATTTTTAATTCCTATCTAGCCACAGGGGAGGTGTCAGAGGTTTGGAGGACAACTAATGTGGTCCCATTTTTCAAAAAGTGTGCGCAAGATAAATCAGGGAATTAAAGACCAGTTAGTTTCTAAGCCGTGGTAGGAAAACTATTGGAGAAAATTCTGAAGGACAGAATAGATCTCCACTTGGGGAAGCAAGGTTTGATCAAGAATAGTCAGCATGGCTTTGTCAGGGATAGGTCATGCCTAACATTTGATTGACTTTTTCGAGGAACTAATCGGGTATGTAGATGAGGGTAGTGCAGATGATATAGTTTATATGGATTTCAACAAAGCCTTTGATGAGGTCCCACATGGCAGACTGATAAAGAAGGAAAAAGCACATGTGATCCAGGATAACGTGGCAAGTTGGTAGGGTCGAGTAGGGCAGCAAGTGGTGGGGGACAGAGGGTGGTGGTAGAACCTGTTTGTGTGGCTGGAGGCCGATGTCCACTGGAGTACCAAAGGGATCTAGGTCCTTATTTTTTGTGATCTACATAAACAATATAGAGATTTCCACAGTAACTTCATTGCAGTGTTAATGTAAGCCTACTTGTGACAATAAGAAAATATTATTATTATTAGATGAAAATGTGGAGGGGATGATGAGTAAGTTTGCAGATGACATGAAGATTAGCAGGATGGTTAATGGTGAGGAAGAAGGTCTTCGGTTGCAGGAACATGTAGAAGGGTTGGTCAGATGGACAGATCAGTGGCAGATGGAAATTAACCCTGAGAGGTGCAGAGGAATGCACTTTACAAGGAGTAACAAGACAAGGGTGCACTTGAATGGCAGGACACTAGGAAGCTCAGAGGGATCTTGGGATGCTTGTCTACAGATCCCTGATAGTGGCAGGGCATGTTAATAGTATAGTTAAGAAGACATATGGGGGTGGCATGGTGGTGCAGTGGTTAACACTACTGCCTCACTGCATCGTGGGCCCAGGTTCGATCCCGGCCCTGGGTCACTGTCCATGTGGAGTTTGCACATTCTCCCTGTGCCTGCATGGATCTCACCCCCACAAAATCCAAAGATGTGCAGGGTAGGTAGATTGGCTAAGCTAAATTGCCCCTTAATTGGAAAAAGAATGAATGGGATGCTCTAAACTTCAATAAAAAAACGAAGACATATGGGACACTTGCCTTTATCAGTCCTGGCATATATTATAAGAGCAGGGAGGTTATGTTGGAGTGTACAAAACTTTGGTTAGGCCACAGCTGGGAGTATTGTGTGGTTCTGGTCACCTCACTGTAGGAAGGAGGGAATTGCACTGGAGAGGGTACAGAAAAGATTCACCAGGATGTATTTGAACTACAAGAAGAGGCTGGATAGGCTTGGGTTGTTTTCTTTAGAGTAGATAAGGCTGAGGGGGGACATGATTGAGGTGCATAAGATTGTCGGGTACGGACAGGGTGGAAAGGAAGGAGCTGTCCCCCTTAGTTGAAGGGTCAGTAGTGAGGGAGCATGATATTAAAGTGAAGGGCAGGGGTTTAGAGGGATTAGAAAAATAGTTTTTTCACCCAGAAGGTGGTGGGAGTCTGGAATGCACTACCTAGGAGGGCAGTAGAGGGGTAGACCTCGCAGCATTTAAAAAGTACGTGGATGAGCTCTTGAAATGTCATGACATCCAAGGCTATGGGTCAAATGCTAGAAAGTGTAATTAGTGTTGTTTTGATGGAGACTTGATGGACCAAAGGACCTCTTCCGTACGGTATGAATCTTAGCTGCTCAGACGGTATCTGTGGAGAGAAACTGAGTTGATGTTTTCAGCCTAAACTCCTTCATCAGAACCTGGAGCCGCAAACCTGCAACATTGGGTATAACCTTCCCAAAATTGCAGTGATGGATCAGGCTGAAATTCATCTGTTTCACAGATGCCCTTTCTCGCTTGATTTAAACACACTGTGCAATTTCAAAGTGCTGGGGGGGGGTGAGGGGAGAGGGGGCGAGAAGATGGGGCAGGGACTAAACACACCAGGATTCTGAGATTGGTGCAAAGTTAAATTAAAGGCTCACCACCACCACCATGTAAGCATCGGGGTGACCCTACCCCTCCTCATTACTGGCACCACCATACCCACACCCCTTCACTAGCTAAAGGCAAAACTATTTGCATGGCCACTTGGGGTGGAAAAAGCAAAGGAATGGGACTCGGTAAGTTACACTTGCAGAGAGCTGGCATGGATTTGGCAGGCTAATTGGCCGTCTCTTCTGCCGTAAGCATTCTGTGATTCTATATACCTGATATGGCTGAAGCCTGCAACAGCTATATCACCAGTAGGGTGTTGTACGGTGATATGTGATGGAGTCTGTTTCTTGATTGCAACTGCGTCTGAATCACAGACAGGACTGAGGGAGGCAGGACCATTGTGATTAGAGATTGGCATTCTAATTATCTTGTAATAAAGAAAATGACTTTAACAAAGATATTTTGATATTTTTGGCCATTAACCTTTGCTGTTATTTTCCTTTGATCAGTAATGCGTCTCATTCTTCCCTTGATTTTAATAGAATTGTACAGGAGGCCCAGCTTTTTCAATAGAAGTAAGTAAAATGCTAAGCTAGAGCATGTAGTAGTGCACATCTGACCATACTGTACATAGCCAAGGGCTTTTACAAGTCTGCTTTGTGTATTGCACAAATCAGCTCATTCAACATTTACCCAGATTTGATTTCAGTCCCTTCCAACATCCATTATTCCACATATGGGATGTATTAAATCATGTGTAGGCTATCTGTCATATTAATGTTGTGTGATATTTCAATTCATCATCTTGTTCTACTTCTACCATCAGAGAGCTAGAGCAGATGCCAACCAGTGTAGGATACCTGATAGGATACTGAAAAGGCTTGGGAGATCCATTTCGTTTTTTATATTTTGCAACCTATATCGAATCTACATCACAGAAATAGGTCTTTGGACCCAAATGAGTCGGGCATCTTAATGGCCAATAGAACCTTTAGTTTTATTTGATCACAATAGGCTGATCTGTTGAAAATTCCAATTATCATAAGAGGAATTCATCTTAGTTAATATGCATTCCATGAATGCCCATATACCTTGGATGAAAAAAGTATGCATTTCATGAATGCCCATGTACTTTGGATGAGCTTAAAGGTGTGAAAGCTGTCATGTTGGAGACCTGCTATTTCTGGATATCCCGAGGAGAGGAAAAAAGTATTGGGAACAGCAGAGGTCAGTGAATCGTGACTCTAAGCAGCAAAGATATTTCTGGTAGATAGTGGGAGGGATTCGATTATTGACCGTTACAGTAAATTAATGTTGAGCGACATAACAAAAACTGCACATAACAGCTGTTCTATGGGATTAGGTTTCCTCTGGCTTTGTGTGGAGAATTGCCAAGCTAATCTTGCTACTGAAACATGGGCAGAGCTGCGCGAAAAATCAGCAAGTCGTCGCCTTCTCGAATGGAAATCGGGGTTAGTTGTTTGAAGGAAAAGTGATTGAGGTCAGACCACATGATTTTGTTTTGTATCAAAATTGAAGAGACACTGAGAAAGTAGCCATTCTAATGTAGCCAAATAATTTTAAATTGTGTACATTGAAACGCGCCATACATCTGATTCTTATTACAATTCCCCTCTCTCGAGTACAGTAACTGTAGCATACTTGTCAACAGTTGTCCTGGTTTTAAGCTGTTTTATCCTTCATTTTCATGCCACTGAAGTAGCAATGAATGCCGCCCCAGATGGCTTAAAAAAGACGTGGAAGGGAAGGGAAGCTCCTGGCATAATACAAATGCAATGCAGTACGCTGGAAATGCAATTCTGACCTTCACTTATTATTGCACCAGATTCCCTTTTATACTAGGTGAAATTAGGCATGTATAGATAGATCTAGGCTGTCCTTGATCATCAACAAAAGTTAATCATTGCAAGTTAAAAATATATATTTTTAAAAATAATTTTTATTAGTGTTTTCTCAAAATATCAACAACAGAATTGAAAAGAAACCCAATAACATTAATTACAGAACAAATTAAAACAACCCCCGTGCCCCCCCCCCCCCATACATAAATAATAAATTAACACCCCGAGTTTAACACAAAGCAAACATAGCAAATATATACACCACCTCAGATCCCCCAGGGCAAATAAACAAAAATAAAGTTGCCCACCCCTCCGAGTTGCTGCTGCTGCTGACCATTGTCTATCATTCTGCCAGGAAGTCCAAGAACGGTTGCCACCGCCTAAAGAACCCTTGTACCGATCCCCTTAAGGCGAATTTCACCCTCTCCAATTTAATAAACCCCGCCATATCGTTGATCCAGGATTCCACGCTTGGGGGGCCTCTCATCTCTCCACTGAAGAAGAATCCTTCGCCGGGCTACCAGGGACGCAAAGGCCAGAATACCGGCCTCTTTCGCCTCCTGCACTCACGGCTCCCCTGCAAACCCAAATATTGCGAGCCCCCAGCCTGGTTTGACCCTGGATCCTACCACCCTCGACACCGTCCTTGCTACGCCCTTCCAAAATTCCTCCAGCGCTGGGCATGGCCAGAACATATGGGTGTGATTTGCTGGGCACCTTGAGCACCTAACACACCTGTCTTCCCCCCCCACCCCCCTCAAAGAACCGGCTCATCCTTGTCCTGGTCATGTGTGCACCGTGCAGTACCTTAAACTGTATGAGGCTGAGCGTCGCACACTAAGAGGAAGAGTTCACCCTCCCTAGGGCATCTGCCCACGTCCCATCTTCGATCTCCTCTCCCAACTTCTCCTCGTCACTTACCTTTCAACTGTGCCACCGAGTCCGCCTCCTCCTGCATCACCTGGTAAGTTTCCAAGATTCGCCCCCCCCCCCCCCCCCCCCCCCCCCCCCCCCGTGAGAGCACCCTATCCTGTACTATGCGTGGGAATTCCACCACTTGCCGCTTGGCAAATGCCCTTACCTGTAAATATCTGAAGGCGTTCCCCGGGGGGGGAGCCCATACTTCTCCTCCAATTCACCCAGGCTCGCGAACTTCCCGTCCACAAAAGGTCCCCCAACCTTCTTATCCCTGCCCTGTGCCACCCCGAAAACCCTCCACCTATTTTCCCTGGGACAAACCGGCGGTTCCCCCGTAATGGGGTCCACACCGAGGCCCCAACTTCCCCTCTGTGCCGCCTCCACTGCCCCCAGATTTTGAGGGTAGCCGCCACCACCGGGCTCGTGGTATACCTCATTGGAGGGAATGGCAGCGGCGCCGTTGCCAGCGCCTCCAGACTTGTACCCTCACAAGACGCCGTCTCCAGCCTCTTCCATGCAGCACCCTCTCCCTCCATCACCCACTTATGCACCATCGCCACATTGGCAGCCCAGTAGTACCCACAGACGTTGGGCAGCGCCAGCCCCCCCCCTCATCCCTACTCCGCTCCAGGAACACCCTTCTCACCCTCGGAGTCCCTCGCGCCCACACAAACCCCGTTATGCTCCTGTTGACCCGCCCAAAGAAGGCCCTCTGGATAAAAATGGGGAGGCACTGGAACAGGAACAAAAACCTTGGGAGCACCGTCATCTTAACTGACTGCACCCTACCCGCCAGGGACAGCGGCAGCGCGTCCCACCTCTTGAACTCCTCCTCCATTTGCTCCACTAACCTTGTGAAATTGAGTCTATGCAGGGCCCCCCAGCTCCTGGCCACCTGAACTCCCAAGTACCTGAAGCTCCTCTTCGCCCTTTTTAGTGGGAGCTCACCAATCCCCCTCTCCTGGTCCCCTGGGTGAACCACGAACAACTCGCTCTTCCCCAAGTTGAGCTTGTACCCTGAGAAATCCCCGAACTCCCTGAGGATCCTCATTACCTCCGGCATTCCCCCCACCGGGTCCGCCACATACAGCAGCAAGTCGTCCGCATAGAGCGACACCCTATGCTCCTCCCCGCCCCTCACCAGCCCCCTCCAGTTCCTCGACTCTCTCAGTGCCATAGCCAGGGGTTCAATCGCCAATGCGAAGAGCAGGGGGGACAGGGAACACCCCTGCCTCGTCCCTCGATGCAGCCAAAAGTACTCAGACCTCCTCTTGTTCGTGGCCACGCTCGCCATCGGGACCTCGTACAACAACCTAACCCACCTAACAAACCCCTCCCCAAACCCGAACCTCTTCAGCACCTCCCACAAGTACCCCCAACTCTACCCTATCGAAGGCCTCCTCAGCGTCCATCGCCACTACTATCTCCGCCTCCCCCTCCCTTGCCGGCATCATAATCACATTCAGTAGCCTCCGCACATTCGCGTTCAACTGCCTCCCCTTCACGAATCCCGTCTGGTCTTCGTGGATCACCTGCGGCACACAATCCTCAATTCTCGTGGCTAAGACCTTCACCAGCACCTTGGCATCTACATTTAACAGCGAGATCGGCCTGTAAGACCCACACTGCAGGGGATCCTTGTCCCGCTTCAGGATCAAGGAGATCAGTGCCCGTGACATCGTCGGGGGCAAGGCCCCCCCCCCCCTTCCTTGCCTCATTGAAGGTCCTAACTAAGAACGGGCCCAACAGGTCCACATATTTCTTGTAGAATTCGACCGGGAAACCGTCCGGCCCCGGTGCCTTCCCCGCCTGCATGCTTCCTAATCCTTTGGCCAGCTCCTCCAGCCCAATCAGGGCCCCCAATCCCGCTATTAGTCCCTCCTCCACCTTCGGAAACCTCACTTGGTCCAGAAAGCGGCCCATCCCTCCCTCCTGGGGGCTCAGACCGATACAATTCCTCATAAAAGTTCCTGAGGACTCCATTGATATCAACCCCACTCCGTACCACACTCCCTCCCCTATCCTTAACTCCCCCGATCTCCCTGGCTGTGTCCCGCTTCTGAAGCTGATGCGCCAGCATCCGGCTTGCCTTTTCCCCATATTCATAAATCGCCCCCTGGGCCTTCCTCCACGGCACCTCCGCCTTCCTGGTGGTCACCAGGTCAAATTCGGCCTGGAGGCTACGCCTCTTCTTCAGCAGTCCCTCCTCCGGCACTTCCGCATACCTCCTGTCTACCCTCACCAACTCCACCAACAGCCTCTCCCTCTCCCTCTGCTCTCTCCTCTCCATGTGGGCCATAATGGAAATCAGCTCTCCCCTAACCACCGCCTTCAGCGCCTCCCATACCATCCCCACTCGGACCTCCCCGTTATCATTGGCCTCTAGTCTCTCTATGCTTCCTCGGGCCCACTCACTCACCTCCTAGTCCGCCAACAACCCCACCTCCAAGCGCCACAACGGGCGCTGGTCCCTCTCCTCCCCAGCTCTAGGTCTACCCAATGCGGGGTGTGATCCGAAATGGCTATCGCCGAGTACTCTGTATCCTCTACTCTTGCTATCAGCGCCCTACTCATAATAAAGAAGTCGATCCGAGAGTAAGCCTTATGGACATGCGAGAAGAATGAAAATTCCCTAGCCCCCGGTCTTGCAAATCTCCAAGGGTCCACCCCTTTCATCTGGTCCATAAACCCCCTCAGCCGCTGCCGGCTTCCTACCCGTCCTATACCTGGTGCGATCCAGTGCCGGATCCAACACCAGGTTAAACTCCGCCCCCCCCATTATCATGCCCCCCACTTCCAAGTCCGGGATCTGACCCAACATGCGCCGCATAAAACCTGCGCCATCCCAGTTCAGGGCATATGCATTGACCAGCACCACCCTCTCCCCTTGCAGCTTACCACTTACCATTACGTACCTGCCACCATTGTCTATCACAATGCTCGACGCCTCGAATGGCACCCTCTTTCCCACCAAGATCGCCACCCCCCAATTTTTGGCATCCAACCCTGAGTGAAACACCTGACCTACCCACCCCTTCCTCAATCTTACCTGGTCTGCCACCTTCAGGTGTGTCTCCTGGAGCATGACCACATCCGCCTTCAGCCCCTTCAGGAGCGCGAACACCCGGGCCCGCTTGATCAGCCCGTTCAGTCCCCTTACATTCCAGGTTATCAGCCAGATCGGGTGGCCACCCGCCCCCCTCCCCCGCCGACTAGCCATAACCTCTCCTTGGCCAGCCACGCGCCCGCACCCCACACCTGGCGGCAGACCCCCGTCCCAAGCCCCTCTACTCGCTCCAGCTCCCCCTCGACCATAGCAGCAGCAACCCGGTGGTCCCCCCCACCCCCCCTCCCCCCCCCCCCCCCCCCCCCTCCCCCCAAAGCTAGGATCCCTCCTAGCTGCTTTAATCCCGCAAGTCAGCTGACTCCTGTTGACCCCGGCTACACCTGCCTGTCCTTCGACTCCTCCCATTGTGGGACATATCCTCCTCCCCCGTTACCGATCCACAGGCTCTCCGCCTCCCCCTTCCATCCCAAGCGTCTGAAACAACCCTCGCTTCCCCGCCCCAGCCCTGCCCCCTCCAGCCTTCAGCGCGGGAAAAAGCCCACGCTTTCCACCTGCCGGGCCCCGCCGCCCCTGTTGCCGTTCCTTTTACAGGCCCAGTCCCCTCACCCCCGACTTGGGCCACCCCCTCCCCCGCGGGGCCCCATCCCCCCTACCGGCCATCCGCCCCCACTCCATTTACTTACCCCCCTCCAAGAGCCCTCCCGACAGACCCAACCAAAACAGTGCCCTAACCACCCTCATTGAACCAAACAGAAATAAGGGCAAAGAGCCCTCCCTCAATAGTATAACACCCCGACCACCCATCTTGACCCTCAGTTTGTCTCCAGTTTCTCGGCCTGATCAAAGGCCCACGCCACCTCCGGAGACTCAGAGTAATGGTGCCGGTCCTTGTAGGTGACCCACAGTCGCGCCGGCTGCAGCATGCCAAACTTCACCCTCTTTCTGTGCAGCACTGCCTTCGCTCGATTGTACCCGGCCCTCTTCTTCGCCACCTCCGCACTCCAGTCCTTGTATATCCGAATCTCCGCGTTCTCCCACCTGCTGCTCCACTCTTTCTTGGCCCACCTGAGCACGCACTCCCTATCAACAAACCAATGAAACCGCACCAGCACCGCCCACGGTGGCTCGTTAGCCTTGGGCCTCCTCACCAGCACTGTATGGGCCCCTTCCAGCTCCAGGGGTCACTGGAAGGACCTCGCTCCCATCAGCGAGTTTAGCATGGTGACCACATAGGCCCCCATGTCCGACCCCTCCAGCCCCTCCGGGAGGCCCAGAATCCGCAAATTCTTCCGCCTCGACCGATTCTCCACCTCCTCGAACCGTTACTGCCATTTCTTGTGGAGCGCCTCATGTGCCTCCCACCTTTACCGCAAGGCCTAAGATCTCGTCCTCGTTGTCGGAGACCTTTTGTTGGATCTCGCGGATCGCCACCCCGTGGGCTGTCTGGGCCTCCAGCAGCTTGTCTATAGAAGCCTTCATCGGCTCCAGCAGGTCCGCTTTAATCTCTCGGAAGCAGCGCTGGATAACCTCCTGTTGCTCCTGTGCCCACTGCATCCATGCTGCCTGGTCCCCGCCAGCCGCCATTTTGCTCTTCTTCCCTCGCACCTTCTTTGAGTTCACCACCACTTTTTTAGTCGCCCGCTCCTGGTCCAAGCCATACACTGTCAGGGAACTATTGGAATCTCCTTCCCGCACCGGAAGACAGCGAAAAGGTGCCATTGGAGGCCCTGAAAAGAGCCCAAATGTCTGTTTTTAGCGGGGGCTGCCGAATGTGCGACTTAGCTCTGCATAGCCGCAACCAGAAGTCCCAAGTTTAAAAATATTTTAATTAATATGTTTTTGGCCATCCTTTGATTTCAGTGCAGTCATTGAATGATTTTCCATGAGTAGATTTATAAGAACCTACTTGATTTTTATTTCTTTCCCCCCAGTTTTTTGTTCTTGGGAGCTAATTTTTTATTCTTTGATGTTATGACTCAGTTGGTCACGCATTTGCCTCTGAATCAAAAGGTTCCAGGTTCAAGTCCCACTCCAGGCCTTAAGCACAAAAACCAAAACTGACACTCCAGTGCAGTACTGAGGGAGCATTGCACAGTCAGAGTGCCGTATTTCAGATGAGATGTTAAACCAATTTTGCGTGGATGTAAAAATTGCCGTGGCACTGTTTCAAAGAAGAACAGAGGAGTTATTCCAGCTACTTCAAAAAGTACTTAATTGGCTGTAAAATGCATTGAAAAGTGTTATATAAATGCAAGCATTTCTTTCCCTTCCTTCTAAATCAGTTTAACACATGATCACACGTTCTGGTAATCCCATCGATTTCGAGCAATACCTTCATTTGAATCTACATAAACATTACAAAACATGCAAAAGCACTTTTAAATAAAAGATTCACTGAGTGGCTGCCTCCATCATACACTAAGTCGATGTCAATGGGAGCATTTTCCAGGAATTAACGCCAAAAGGTACGTACCACTTATTCCCTATCGCTGTGAGAAAAGAGAATTATGGGCACATGGCTGGCCTTTGATAATGGTTTGGCTGTGATCACCTTTAACTTCAACTTGTATAGACCTTTTTTAAAACTAGAGCCATCGTAATTCACTGAAAAGAAGGAAGCCAGTTTTCACATCTTGTCAAATGCAAAATGAATCCCACTGCCCCACTCCCCTTCCCATTGTCTTATATCTTACTCTGATTTATCCAGTATCCCATGAAAGATTGCAATGGTTGCCACCTTGGCTACTTCCTGTGACAAAGCATTCCATTTCTCCAACAAGCCTAATCTCTGGAGGGATTGTCAATTTAAAATACATGTCACTTATTCCCCAACTAGAGGTAGTGGTCTTTCCCTATTCATTTTCTTAATTTTTTTTTTATAGTTCCTCTCTTGGCCTGAAGATATTTTTACATCTTTGGTGTCATCCTGGTGAATCCCTATTGTTTTAATGTCCTTTCTGTAATGGTGTGTCTAAGACTACATACATTCTAACAATAACCATTTCATAATTTCTTCAGTCTAGTACTCCATACCACTATTTATAATTTGAGGTTTTTAGTAATTTTAAAAAGTGGATTTGGCTATCTGCGCTCAAACATTCTGCTATTTGTCTTTAGATTAGAGGTGTCTGCTTGTCCACAATCATCAGTGTTTCTCTAATGAATGTGTATTTTAATTCCCTGATTTTCTTCCTAAAGTGCATTATTTCACAGCTATCTCTAACACATTGTATTTGCCACCTTCCTAACATTCTACAAACCTGACTGTGATGCTGAATTCCTCAGCATGTCCCCTACTTTTGTGTCAGTAAATACTATCTCAAAATAAAGCTACAAGATTTGGTCTATTAGTCAGAGTGGTGATTGAAGTGTTGGGTACTCTGCTACACAGACGAACCAACACGGTTGCGAATGGTACAACGCAGTTTTATTTCAAACATCTATTTACACTGGTAAAGTGTTTACTGAGGTTCGATCATGACCCTTGTTTCTGTGGACCTATTCCTAATTCTATCGTGTAGTGGCACTCAGCACATGGTGGATGTCTGAGTGGCTTGTGATGAGCTCTGTGCCCTGAGCTGTCTCCTGCTCGAGTGCCCAGGAAGTGTCGTGATCCCTGTTTTGTACTGTGTATGCTCTTGCCTGTGATTGGCTGTCGTGTTGTGTGTGTTGATTGGTCCGTTGATCTGTCCATCAGTATGTATGTATGTATGTGCTATGATGTTTACCTGAATGTCATGACATCCCCCCCCCCTTTTTTACAAGAACATGTGCCTACATGGTCATAAATAGAGATGTGTACTGAGTGTAGCTAAACGTGTGTGTGTGTGCAATATTTACAGCATGTACATGGGGCTAAACTATATACAAGGGGCGATGTCGGGTGCGACATAACAACGAGGTTGTACCATAAATAAAGAACGGGGCAATGTTGAGCGACAAAACGAATTCCTGTAACGATAAGAACAGAAACATATTAACACAGTGGGAGTATGAGTTCAATGTACAAGCAGTCTCATAAGTCCAGTCTAGTAGGTGGGCGACAAATTTGGGTTGACCGTTAGGGTGGCACACCATTCATCACGCGGATTGATTGTGTTAACTTGCACCGGCTAGTGGGTTCTGGCTGGAGACATTCGGTTCCCATCAATGACCGCAACACGGAAGGCATCCCGGTCGTCTGTGTCACTGGTCTGGGTATCGTCTGGGCACGACTCGTAATAAGGAGGCTGAATGGTCCGCATGTCCCTGCGAGGTTGTCGGAGTTGGGGAACATTGACAGGTTGAGCTGCTCGACAGCAAGCAGCATAGTGGCCCACCTTGCCACAGCGGAGGCATTGTCGGGTTCTTGCGGGACATTGCCACTTTAAATGTGCGGCTCCACAGTTGCCGCACGTCGTGACGTCATGGTGTTCGTTGCGCCACTGCGCATGCGCAGTTCGGTCTTGCGTCGAGCGCGCCTGCACATCACGTCCCTCAGTGTTGCTGTAGTTTTTGGTGTGCACAAGCGCGGGAGACCTCGAAAAGCGTGCGGAATGGCCGCCCTCGTGCGGGCTGGGAGGAACTCGATCGCCTGGACCCGTTCGGCCTCGTAGGGCGCCTGTCTCGCTGATCTGGCCACGTAGGACCCCTGCCGCGCCGATTCAGCCGCCTGAAATTGGGTATAGCGGCTAGTCACGTTTTCGTGCAGGACACAGGCTTCAATTGTGGAGGCTAAGGTGAGGCCTTTTATTTTTAAGAGTTGCTGGCATAGGGTGCCCGAGGTGACTCCAAAAACGATCTAGTCCCGAATCATGGAATCGGAGGTGATGTCGTAACAGCAGGACTGCGCGAGGATGCGGAGATGTGTAAGGAATGACTGAAAGGGCTCATCCTTACCTTGCAGGCGCTGCTGGAAGAGATACCTCTCGAAGCTCTCGTTGACCTCGACGTTGAAGTGTTGGTCGAGCTTCAGAAGGACCGTCTTGTATTTGGTCATCACCTCGCCTTCCGCGAACACCAGGGAGTTGTAGACATGGATGGCGTGTTGACCTGCCGTGGTGAGGAGGATGTGATCTTTCTGGTGTCCGAGGCGCTTTCCTTTTCGTTGGTTTCCAGAAAGAGCTGCAAGCGCTGTTTGAACAGTTTCCAATTAACGCTGAGGTTTCCAGCAACCTTGATTCTGTGGACCGATTCCTAATTCTTTTTTTTAATAAATATTTTTATTAAGGTTTTTTAACAACACAATTTTTTTCCCCTTACAAGCAATAACCCCCCCCCCCATAACAAAATTACGCAAAATCACCCTGAGCAAGATATATACATGGCAAGATGGTATATTTACATAGCTTTATACACTGGCTCTTGGCCGCACGTACTTTCCCCCCCCCCCCCCCCCCCCCAGGGTTGCTGCTGCTGACCGACCTTCCTCTAACGCTCCGCGAGATATTCTAGGAACGGTTGCCACCGCCTGTAAAACCCCTGTGCAGACCCTCTCAAAGCAAACTTAATTCTCTCCAATTTTATGAACCCCGCCATGTGGTTAATCCAGACCTCCAGGCTAGGGGGCTTCGCCTCCTTCCACAATAGCAAGACCCTTCGCCGGGCTACTAGGGATGCAAAGGCCAGAATTCCGGCCTCTTTCGCCTCCTGCACTCCCGGCTCATCCACTACTCCAAATATTGCTAGTCCCCAGCTTGGCTTGACCCGGACTTTCACCACCTGGGATATTACTCCCGCCACACCTCTCCAGAACCCCTCCAATGCCGGGCATGACCAAAACATATGGACATGGTTCGCCGGGCTCCCTGAACATCTTTCACATCTATCCTCTACCCCAAAGAACCTGCTCAGCCTCGCCCTCGTCAAATGCGCTCTATGAACCACCTTAAATTGTATCAGACTGAGCCTGGCACACGAGGAGGAGGTATTAACCCTACCCAGGGCATCAACCCATAGCCCTTCCTCAATCTCCTCCTCCTCCCATTTACCTTTCAATTTTTCTACTAGCACTTCCCCCTCTTCTTTCATCTCTTGGTATATTTCCGACACCTTGCCCTCCCCGACCCATACCCCCGAGATCACCCTATCTTGAACTTCTTGTGCCGGGAGCAACGGAAATTCCCTCATCTGTCGCCTCACAAAAGCCCTCACCTGCATATATCTAAAGGCATTTCCCGGGGGTAACTCCAATTTCTCCTCCAGTGCCCCTCGGCTCGCAAATGTCCCGTCAATGAACAGGTCCCCCATTCTTCTAATCCCCGCCCGATACCAGCCTTTGAACCCCCCCGTCCATCTTCCCCGGGACAAACCGGTGGTTACCCCTGATCGGGGACCACACCGATGCTCCCATTGCACCCCTGTGCCTTCTCCACTGGCCCCAGATCCTTAGTGTTGCCGCCACCACCGGACTTGTGGTGTATTTTGTCGGCGAGAGCGGCAGCGGTGCCATTACCAACGCCCCCAGGCTCGTTCCTTCACAGGACGCCATCTCCATCCTCTTCCATGCCGCCCCCTCTCCCTCCATGACCCACTTGCGGATCATCGCCACGTTTGCTGCCCAGTAGTAACCCTAGGTTTGGCAAAGCCAACCCTCCTCAGTCCCTATTGTGTTCCAAGAACCCTCGGGGTCTTATTTGCCCACACATACCCCATAGTACTCCTACCTACTCTCTTGGAAAAAGCCCTTGGTGATCACGATGGGGAGGCACTGAAACACGAACAAAAACCTCGGAAGGACCACCATTTTGACCGACTGCACCCTACCCGCCAGCGAGAGCGGGAGCATGTCCCATCTTTTAAAATCCTCCTCCATTTGCTCCACCACCCTCGTCAAATTCAGTTTATGTAGGGCCCCCCAACTTCTGGCTATCTGCATCCCCAGATACCGAAAACTCCTCTCCGCCCTCCTCAGCGGTAGGTCCCCTATCCCTCTTTCTTGGTCCACTGCCTGTAATACAAAGAGCTCACTCTTCCCTACATTAAGCTTGTATCCCGAGAACTCCCCAAACTCCTTCAGAGTCTGCATGACCTCCACCATCCCCTCCATTGGGTCCGCCACGTATAGCAGCAGGTCATCCGCATATAGCGATACCCGATGCTCCTCTCCCCCGCGGACTATCCCCCTCCATTTCTTAGACTCCCTAAGTGATATGGCCAAGGGTTCAATCGCCAATACAAACAACAGGGGGGACAGGGGGCACCCCTGCCTCGTCCCTCGGTACAGCCGAAAGTACTCCGACCTCTGCCGGTTCGTCACTACACTCGCCACCGGGGCGCTGTAAAGGAGCTTAACCCATCTAATAAACCCTCCCCCGAACCCAAACCTGCGCAATACCTCCCAGAGGAACTCCCACTCTACTCGGTCAAAGGCTTTTTCCCCGTCCATAGCTGCCACTATCTCTGCCTCTCCCTCCTCCGATGTCATCATTATCACGTTTAAGAGCCGCCGCACATTGGTATTTAACTGCCTGCCCTTTACGAATCCCGTTTGGTCCTCGTGAATCACCCCCAGGACACAGTCCTCAATCCTAGTGGCCAGTACCTTTGCCAATAGCTTAGCATCCACATTGAGGAGCGAAATCGGCCTGTACGATCCACATTGCAGTGGATCCTTGTCTCGCTTTAGAATCAAGGAAATTGTCGCCTCCGACATTGTCTGGGGCAGGGTTCCCTCCTCTCTTGCCTCGTTAAAGGTCCTCACTAGTAGCGGGGCCAGCAGGTCCACATATTTTCTATAGAACTCCACCGGGAACCAGTCCGGCCCCGGGGCCTTCCCCACCTGCATGCTCCCCAAACCCTTACTCAACTCCTCCAACCCAATTGGTGCCCCCAAACCAACCGCCTCCTGCTCCTCCACCCTCGGGAACCCGAGCTGGTCCAGGAATCGCCTCATCCCCTCTTCCCCCCCTGGGGGCTGGGATCTGTACAGCTCTTCATAAAAGGCCTTGAATACCTTATTTATTTCCGTTGCACTTCGAACCGTGGTTCCCCTTCCATCTTTGATTCCCCCTATTTACCTCACTGCCGCCCTCTTACGGAGCTGGTGCGCCAGCATCCGATTAGCCTTTTCCCCGTACTCTTAGGTCGCCCCCTGCGCCTTCCTCCACTGTGCCTCCGTCTTGCCCGTGGTCAGCAGGTCAAACTCCGCCTGGAGCCGTCGCCTTTCCCCAAGTAATCTTTCCTCCGGGGCCTCTGCGTATCTCCTGTCCACTCGCAAGATCTCCCCCACTAACCTCTCCCGTTCCATTCCCTCTGTCTTCTCCCTATGAGCCCTGATGGAGATCAGCTCTCGCCTGATCACCGCCTTCAACGCCTCCCATACCACCCCCACTCGCACCTCCCCGTTGTCGTTGGCCTCCAAGTACCTTTCAATACACCCCCTCACCTTCCCACACACCACCTCATCAGCCAGCAGTCCCACATCCAGCCGTCACAGCTGGCGTTGGTCCCGCTCCTCTCCCAGCTCCAGTTGGTCCGAAACGGTATGGCTGAATACTCCGTCCCCTCCACTCTCGGGATGAGCGCCCTGCCCAGAACAAAGAAATCTATCCGGGAGTAAGCCTTATGCACGTGGGAGAAGAAAGAAAATTCCCTGGCCTGCGGCCTTGCAAACCTCCATGGGTCCACTCTCTTCCCCCCCCCCCCCCCCCCCCCCCATCTGATCCATAAAACCCCTGAGCACCTTAGCCGCCGCCGGCCTCCTTCCCGTCCTTGATCTGGAGCGGTCCAGTGCTGGATCCAGCACTGTATTGAAGTCCCCTCCCATTATCAGTCCTCCTACCTCCAGGTCCGGAATGCACCCCAACATGCGCTTCATAAATCCAGCATCATCCCAGTTCGGGGCGTATACATTTACCAACACCACCCACGTCCCTTGCAACCTACCACTCACCATCACATATCTCCCTCCATTATCTGCTACGATAGTCTTGGCCTCAAATGACACATGCTTTCCCACCAGAATTGCCACCCCTCTATTTTTCGCGTCCAATCCCGAGTGAAATACCTGTCCTACCCATCCCTTTCTTAACCTGGCCTGGTCTGCCACCTTCAGGTGTGTCTCTTGGAGCATTGCCACGTCTGCCTTCAGTCCCTTCAAGTGCGCGAACACTCGAGCCCGCTTCACCGGCCCATTCAGGCCCCTCGCGTTCCACGTTATCAGCCGGATTGGAGGGACCCCCCCTCCGACTAGCCATCTCCTTTTCTGGGCAAGTCCCTCGTCCGCGTCTCCCTCACTCTCCAGTCCCCCAGCCGGGAGACCCCCGTCCCAGCCTCCTCTTCTGTGTCCCGTTCTCTTTCGGCCAGTGCAGCAGCAACCCCCCCCCCCCCCCCCCCCCCCCCCCCCCCGAGATCCCCGTCTAGCTTTTTTGCTCCCCCCATATCCCTCCCGTAAGCCAGCTGACCCCGGCTTCCCCCGCCATCCCTTTGACCCCCCCCGTGTGGGAATCTCCCAATCAATCTACATTCCTTCGTTCCCCTTCCCGCCTTTCTTGCTGCGCATGGGAAAGAAAACCCCGCGCTTTCCAAAGCCTGCCCCGCCCCCCATGGCGCAGCTCCTGTCGTGGCCTTGTCCCTCTTCCCCCAGCCCATCTAGCATTTCCTGCGTGTGGTTGACCCCCTATGTGCAACAACCATCATACTTCAACCCTCAAACACCCCCCTCCCCCACAAACCCTCAATTAGAGCCCAATTTTTCAGTTAGTATAAAGGTCCACGCCTCTTTGGGCGTTTCGAAGTAGTGGTGTTGGCCATTATGTGTAACCCACAGTCGCGCTGGCTGCAACATTCCAAATTTCACTCCTTTCCGATGCAGCACCGCTTTGGCCCGGTTGAAACCCGCTCTCCGCTTAGCGACCTCCGCGCTCCAGTCCGGGTATATTCTGATCTCCGCATTGTCCCACTTGCTTCTTGGCCCATTTCAGGACCCTCACTCTGTCCGTAAACCGGTGAAATCTCACCACCATCGCCCTTGGCGGCTCACTTGCCTTGGGCTTCCTCACTAGCACTCGGTGCGCCCCATCCAGCTCCAGCAATCCCGGGGGGGGCCTCCGCACCCATCAGCGACCCGATCATTGTGCCCGCATATGCGGTGGCACCGGCCCCCTCCACTCCTTCTGGGAGACCCAGGATCCTCAAATTGTTTCTCCTCGACCTGTTCTCCAGGTCTTCGAGTCTTCCCGCCCACGTCTTGTGCAGCGCCTCGTGCCGCTCCACTCTCTCGGCCAGGCCCACGAACTCGTCGTCGTTCTCACTCACGTTTTCCTGGATCTCCTGGGTCTTCACCTCTTGGGCTTTCTGGGTTGCTCCAAGTCCTTCAATTATTGCCAGCATAGGCGCCACCATCTCCTTGCGCATCTCCTTGACTTGAAGCAGCGCTTGATGAACTCTTGCATCTCCTCTTTGTCCGTGGGCGCCGCCATTTTGCTTTTTTTTCCTTTCTTCTCCCGCTGCTCCAGGGCCGCTTTTTTCGCCGTTTTGCTGCAGGTCCGATCCATGCAGGTTAGTAGGGGACCTTTCTCCTTCCTTCCCCACGGGTTGGTTATATAAAAAGTGCCATTGGGGCTCCGTTAGCGGGCCCAAAAGTCAGTCTTCGCGGGAGCTGCCAAATCGCGCGGCTTAGCTCCGCATCGCCGCAACCCAGAAGTCCCCTATTCCTAATTCTATCGTGTAGTGGCACTCAGCACATGGTGGATGTCTGAGTGGCTTGTGATGAGCTCTGTGCCCTGAGCCGTCTCCTGCTCGAGTGCCCAAGAAGTGTCATGTTCCCTGTTTTGTACTGTGTATGCTCTTGCCTGTGATTGGCTGTCGTGTTGTGTGTGTTGATTGGTCCGTTGATCTGTCCATCAGTATGTATGTGCTATGATGTTTACCTGACTATCATGACAGTGATATTATACTGAACTGTTGCTCATAAAAACCAAGAGCTCCATAAATTAGTGCATCAAAAGTACTACATGAACAAAGGTCACATGAACATGTATTCACACGTGGCTTGCACTGGAAGTAACGTTTTTGGTGCTGTACCATAGTCTACAGTTTGCTTTAAGAGATGGCATTTCAGAATTTGCATTATTTTCTCAGTTTAGAGATGGATTTCCTTGTTTCATACAGAAAATCCCCAGGAGACATGTGCTAGCTAATAAGGGTTGTGGTCCCCTGCCATATAGGCAATTACTGAATGTAGTACCATCCAAATTCCAAAAAGTGAAACTGTACACCCATGATGAAACTAATTCCTGCTGCTGCAAGCTTAGACTTCATTCTGCAATGGAGACCATTTGACAGAAATGAATTTAGGAATGTTACAGTAATACTTGAATGGCAAGTGTGGGAGTGGGAAGGGTGCATGTAGTGGTGGTGAAGAAGATAACTCGTTACGTGAACTAAGCTACCAACAATCCAATGTATTGCATGCTATGTGCTATAAGTTGGCCCGTGGTTCTATCTCTAGACACTGCTGAGTACTGTCGGCTTGCTGCAATTGGCTGTAGAAGTTGCAGCACAAGAAAACCACTTAACCCTTCTAATGAAGTTGTCTAATCTCATCCTAGTTCCTGTCCTTTTTGTCTATCATTTCATATTCATCAGTTTCAGAAACTTATCCCTTTGATTAGTCTCTGCTTAAGTAGTCATGCAACAAAGCATTCCTTGGACTAGAAATTGGGCCGCATGATGCTCGTATTTCAGGCATAATACAGCCTCCTTCGTTGGTAAAATAGTGGGTAGGAAGCGCACGCACATTCGACTGAATTACTAAATCACACCCCCACCCGGCATATTGAATAAGGATAAACAAGGCTCCTTTACCCTCCTGAAACAGGTGTTAGATCTTCTGTATATGCAAATAAAGGCTTTTCGCCTACTTCAGCTCCTCACCGCATCATGGAGCTACTTTGTTGGCACCCAGAGAAACCAACACTGAAGATTGCCTGTGAAAACTCGAGGGAAATTACTTGCTGTAAAGCAGCATCCCGATTGCTGGCACTCTGAAAAACACCAGAGCACAGTTGATGTGCAAATGAGGCTCCCAGATCAATATCTGGGGCACCTTGCTTTCATAATCAATGACCCAGAGCATCCATGGAATGCCATTCACCATCGGATTGCCACTCTGCTCTATGTTACTTATCCAGGTTGGGTGCCGCATGTTTCCTGCCTGATCTCCTGTCCCAAGCCTGCTGAGAAATGTGCAACACAGCAGCTCTGTCGATTTTATTTTTTGTGACTGCCATTAAATGCAAATTGAAAGGTCCCTGCCACTTTTTGTAAAAAAATAAATAAAATTATTCTCCTTTTTCACATTTTCTCCCAAATTTACACCCACCAACAATGAACAATAAGCAGAAAGAATATAATGTCAATCCCCATATCAACAACAACAATCCCATCCTCCCACCAACAGGTCCCTCCCACTTTGACAGGAAAAAAGTTGGTGTGTACAGTGAGTTGGTGAGTGGTCGGCGGAGGGGGGGGGGGGAAGAGAGGAGAGGAGTTGTGGGTGTAGCCAGGAGGGTAATCGTTGGCTGGGGTTCGAGTGGGAGGTCAGTACCATAGGAGTTAGAAGTGGTTTTAAATCTTCTAAGCTTTCCTGTGTAACTATTCTGGTAAGAGTCAAAACCATCCAAATCTCTGATGTAAATAGGTGTATCGTGTATCAGATGGCTCCAGGAGCAGGGTTTGTCCATGGGAAGTTAAAGCTTCCCGGGCAATTCTCATGAAATCCTTGTCTTGGGGCTTCTGACAGGTCCTCCAGCACATCTTTTGTGGTACCTCTGGGTTGCGATGGCATAATTTTAATAATAATCTTTATTGTCACAAGTAGGCTTACATTAACACTGCAATTAAGTCACTGTGAAAATTACCTAGTCACCACATTCCGACGCCTGTTCGGGTTCACGGAGGGAGAATGCAGAATGTCTAATTCACTTAACAGCACATCTTTAGGGACTTGTGGGAGGGAACAGGCGTACCTGAAGGAAACCCACGCAGACACGGGGAGGACGTGCAGACTCCTCACAGACTTGTGCTACCCTCCAGTCCTTTTTCCATTTTCCAAGACTCTTTGCAAGTTATGTTCAGTTCCTCCAGTATATCCCCCAACCACAAGTATTATGACATGCATACAATCTGATCCTAATTAGCATCTTGGGCTGGGATGGACGACAAAAGGGTCAGGCAGGGTTCCCAATGTGCACGTATGTGGATTCCAGATGAGGACAGAATTGGACTTGGCTTGCAATGGTGTCACATCATTGAATATCTCTGAAAAGCTTGGGCAGAATGAACAAAAGAATGACCAGTGCCTGCGAAACAACACAATAAAAGTTGACATTTGGGAAGGAAAACAATTGTGTGATGGAATGCAGACTTGATTCTCCACAATATTTGTGGCTTAAAATGAGCAAGTTAGCAAAATAAATAGTTGTTGGAGATGTTGTGATTTAAATGCCTCTAATATTAAACTGGAAGGTTTACTGAATTAAAATCTTTTTTATTTGGAGTGACTTTCTACATTGCCACATAGAATACATAGAGGCCATTTGGACCATCAAGTCTGCACCAGCCCTTGGAAAAAGCACTCCACCCAAGCGCACACCTCCACCCTATCTCCGTAACCTAGTAATCCCACCTAACCTTTTTCGACACTGAAGGGCAATTTAGCATAGCCAAACCACCTAATCTGCACATCTTTGGACTGTGGGAGGAAACCGGAGCACCCGGAGTAAATCCACTGGGAAAACGTTCAGACTTTACATACCCAGTGACCCAAGCCGGGAATCGAATCTGGGACCCTGGAGCTGTGAAGCAACTTTGCTACCGTGCCGCCACATGTTGATATTGCACAGCAAGTAAGGAGATTGTAATCTTTCAAATATAATGGGCTGGATTCTCCGTTTCTGCGACTAAATGTTGACGCCAACGGAGAATCTGTGGACTTTCACAACAGGAAGATCAGTGCTGCGCCAGTGCCGATTCTGCTACCGTTGAGGGGCTAGTACCAGTGCTGTGTGGAACACCATCGTTTCCCATGAAAAATGGTGCGGAATTCACCAGGTCCATGATCGATACTCACAGGGCTGACAAGCTGCAGCCACACACACACACACACACACACACACACACACACACACTTATCGAAGCAAAAGCGTTGTGACAGGTTGTGCTGGAGCGCCCATGGAGCTGATGGGCCAGGGGAAGTCACTTCTAGGACCCAAGGCCCAGGTTTAAAGCGGGCTGTCAGCGGCATGTGCAGCCGCTTGGCAGCCTTGCCGACTGCAATTATCGTATTGTGTACCCGTCCACCCCGAGTCCGCAGCCCACCTCCTGGCCACCCCCCACTACTCGCACTGGCATAAGCCCCGCGGCCAGCAGCACGACTGTCAGCGAAGTGTGGCGGTGTTGGATACTGTCCGTATGCCCTCCCTCTCAGCAGCCACCACACCAGGTTCACAATTTCTGAGAGCACACATGGACCTCGACGTCTGGAACTCGGCCCATCGGAGGCGGAGAATCGTGGGCGAGCCCACTAATATGAAAACGGTGTTTAAAATACGTGCGCCGTGCATCGCATTAACACCGTTTTCGAAGAGACGGAGCATCGCGATTTGGTGTCGAACCGGTGCCTGCCACAATTGTGACATCGGAAGTTAGACTCCGCCCGTTCGCACACCCAATATCAGAGTTGGCTAATGGAGAATCTCTCCAATATATTTTTAAAAAGAGCGGTGGCAAGCCTTTTTAATTTTGTTATGGCTGAATGCAATAAAGTGGCAATTGCCTGTCTTTAGTGAGAAAATAACATTGTTGTGAAATCTTTTGGAAGGACCCTAAACTCTTTTTAAAAAGTACTTGATCTGCACTTTATATGCTCGAAGCGACATGGGTATGGACCGGGTGCAGAAAGGTGCGATTAGAAAGGACACCTTGTAAAATATATTTTTAAAAAAAAAGAAAGGACACCTTGGACTGGCATGGACAAGATGGGCCGAATGGCCTCCTTCTGTGCTGTAACTTTTCTATGCGTCTGACTGTTTTCCATTGGAGAGGATTTGAAATATTTTGGGTGCTGAAGATGGCTTGGGGACTGCACAAGCTGGTGAATGCCTTTTTCTAAAATTATAAGTATGTAGAATGGTGAATCTTGAAACAGTTTTGTATGGCCTTTAATGGGTGTGGGTCAGGTCGTGAGTTAAAGTAATCAAACTAGGGTGAATCGAATTTGATGCAAGTTGAGTGCTGGGCTTAGTTTTGGGTGAGCTCAAATTTATGGAAAGGGGGGTATGTGGACTGGTCAGGAGATCATTAAAATACATGCGTCTGATGGTAACAAAAATATGAATGTGGATAACAGCAACAGTTGAGCTGAGGCAAGGAATACTTCATCAGAGACCTACTTTCACCAATGAAATATATATGGGATCGGAAACTCCGTTTGGAAATGAATTGGATGTCATTACTCAGCTTGTGATAGCTACCTGGGATGGGAAGGGCATGGACTTCCTGTTAGGGTGGCCTCGGTCCTCCTGATGTTCTGTTTTCACTCCTTTGATTAGGATTGTAGTCCACTCCTGGAGGCTCAGTTCATCGAATAAGGTCACATGTAAGATTCTTCTAGTTTTAAAATAAAAGATTTCACAGCCCTCATTATAAAAACAGAATAGCTATTTTCCTGATGCGTAAAATGTCACCACAATCCCGGAAGGCCACAACTGCTCTCGCCTTTGAGAGGTGACGGGTGGTGATTTAACCTGATTGTCACCACACCTCGGGGGTGAGGGGCAAGGTTGAGAAGGCAGGTCCTTCATGAATAGCCTCAACCGTTACAGGAATTGAACCCGTGCTGTTGGTGTGACTCCGCATCACGAGCCGCTGTCCAGCCAACTGAGCTAACTGACTCTCCTTCATTATGAGTGTTCTACCAAGCAGACCCTCTGCCACTTCACAGCTTTTCTTTTCTCAAATACCCTTTACCACCAGCTCCATTCTATCACAACTATGGCAATGTGCAGTTTATTCTGATTAAAACATCTCAAAAGAAATAGAAATATAGAGAACATTATTAACGAGTCATTTTTGCTTCTAACTTCTATTGATGTAGGTTGTGCCATTTTAAGTCTAAGTCTCTATCTTCAGTGGTTTTATTCCAGCACTTATGATAAATAATGATATGTTTTCATTGAGTGAAGTTTGAAAATGACCTTACACTTGGAAAGTTGTGCTGGTTCAACAGCTGGCAGCAGTGAGAGAAGCAGGTGCCTCTTTCTTTTAGTGCTTGATTAAGTCCTTTCAGAAACTAACATATGCTGTATCCTGTGCCAGGTTTTTTGTCAATGGCTGCTCTGTCGGCCAGGAAGTAGCGAGATGACATACAAAAAGCACAAGAATCCTAACATTTCCTACAGAGGTTACTTTGTCTGATGTGAAGAGCAGGGATGGTGTAAAATGGACATGCTACTGAATGAGTGCTGAACTCTTATTACCATTGCAATTGGCCAAGGAGTAATGGTGTCTTGTAGGACCACTGCCCAGTTGGCTATTCCGTGTCCTAGAGCTTTGCTGGGGTTGGGGGGGCGGGGGGTTCACGGGGCTCTTTGGTGACATAAATGCAGATTGGACATTGGCATGGGAAAGGAAGGAAGAAGGAACTCTTAACTTTGCGAGTTGGGAGTGGTACTGTGTGTGTTGCTACATATCTGTTTGAGTGGACCTGTGTTGCATCTGGTGATCAGAGTAGGGCCGTTGCAGGTCCAAAGCTATCTTCGTTTGCTGGATGCACTTGCAAAATAAAAATAAAAATGAATGTTAGTCATGCTATGCAACAGAGTGTAAATGCACCAAAGTAGGTCAGCATTAATGTTCATAATGGGCATGTGTGGGGTATTTATCAAATTATGAACCAGATTACCAGCGTCAAAAGCTTTTAGCTGCTTATGGATTCCTCACAAGCCCTATTTTCTGAAGCCTAATATTGTCGTTTTCGATGAGAGTTGTTACTTCTGTCCAGAGGTGAAAGCAATGTTTAGATTTTCCACCATTGCCCCACCATCAATATTATGGTGTTTTATTTTAATAAATGATACAATGTTCCAAAGAAGTTGAATACTGCATTAACCACTGAGATTTCAACATTATTTGAGGAGCAGAATAAATACTAAATCTTTTTCAGTAGGACTAAGTTCACTGCAACTAATAGATGATTAAATTCCATTATTATATATATTAAAAATTTAATTTCCTTGCATTTCAGTTGCAAATGCAAGATGAAGTCACTGCATTATTTCAGCTCATTGTTGAGCTTTAATCTTTGGGATCATAGAATTTACAGTGCGGAAGGAGGCCACTCGGCCCATTGAGTCTGCACTCCAGAAAGAGCACCCCACCCAAGCCCACACTTCCACCCCATCCCCGGAACCCAGTAACCCCACCTAACCTTTTTTGACACTAAAGGGCAATTTAGCATGGCCAAACCACCTAACCTGCACATCTTTGGACTGTGGGAGGAAACCGGAGCACCCGGAGGAAACCCACACAGACATGGAGAGAATGTACAGACCCTGCACAGACAGTGACCCAAGCTGGGAATTGAACCTGGGGCCCTGGAGCTGCGAAGCAACTGTGCTAACCACTGTGCTACCGTGCTGCCCCTGTGGATCTTTTAATACATTTATCATCCCATATCTTCTGGCTACATGGGAGCTACTACAAAAGTGAGCAGTCTTTTTCTGAATGGTGCAGTGGTTGGTTAAATTTATCTATATGCCCGTGACACTGAATTTTTACTGTTGTCTTTGGAGGATAAGGAGCTGCTTCAGCCAAGTTGGGATGGGGTAAGGGGGCCACCATAGAAAGTGTAATGTAAATCACATTTAACTTCAGTGAGTGAAGCTACTGTTTGCGCGTTGGCTCCAATTATCTGCCACTGTTGTCAAATGTTCATGCCCAGAAGCAATAAAATGAAGACTGACCCAAAAATATCATGAATAGAGCTTCCATAGTTGCATCTGTTGACTAGACTAAAGCTACTATTTCCAGTTATTTGAAGTCTGGAGGCATAATAAAATAAATATTGGCTTTAGGTTAAGTGCCCTATTGTTTCTTGGGTAACTGAAAGCAAGTCTCTGCATGCAATGGTCGTCTTCACATTAAACTTATGACAAATGCCCTGTTAGGTTTACTTCAGGCTACAAATGATTACTGTCTTTAACTGTACTTTATTTTGTATGATTTATTACTTTGTTAAAGTATTTATTGCACTTCAGGACTATTGCTAGCTCATAGTTGTTTTTATTATTTAAAAGCTTGAAGCTAAAGTGTTCGGTGTTTGCAGTGCACTTGTATCTTTAGCTAACCTGACGAGTAATAGTGCATGCCATAGCTTGAAAACGGTGATAAGCAGTTTTATCAGATGCTCATTGGTTTTCACTGCAGGTAAAGGTTTGGGTACCTAGCAACAGAAATTTAAAACTTGTTAACTTTCCTCCCTACTGTTAAGTGCAGCTTTTTCACCTGAATACAAGTAAACACTAAATATACAGTTAACAGCGCTAATATATGGAAAAAATGCCTGGAAAAGGCCTGATATTTTTTAGATACAGGAAAAGCTGTATTTAATTGCAGACCCTTAACGATCGTTTATGATGACAGTGGCCATTTCTTTCTATTGATATCCATGTACAGGGAAGTGTAAAAAATGTCCACTGACTGTCATTGCTTTTAATAGAAGAAAAGTATATAATCTCAGAATTAAATTTATATTGCCCACACTATTTCCTTTACATGGATTCCACTTGTTCTTTCCTCTCCAGCACCTGTTCACAGTTCTAAACTAGCCACGTTTGTACCACTCCAGGTGTGGTGTAAAGTCTGGACAGTGGAATCATTTCTGAATTACAGTGGTGTCACACGTTAATTTTGTGTTCCACATTGCAAATCAGATCCATACAATTAAATTTAATTACCGGGCAAATTGCAATATTGATGGCATCCCCCACTGGAAAGCAAGCTTAACTCTGTCATTCTACTGAGGTAATTCTACTGAGCTGACGGCCTCAACTGGGTTCTTGGCATGCTCAAAGCCAAACATGACCTCATGAGGGGAGGAAGTTGTCATCAGGTCCCCTTAGTGTATAGATTCAAACACAGATGAAAAGTGCCAGAGAAACAGGCTGGATGTGATCCCTTGAGGCACAGTTTGTGTGCCTTGGTGAGATCTGGAAGTGGAAAATGGGAGGACAGAATACCCTGAAATGTGACATGTGGTATAGTGTGATTCTGTGTTTTAAGTATGAAAACAAATGAGTCAACCTTCCTGGCAGTGATCAGGAAGCCAGTCTGCCTTACTTTAACCATTGGGTAATTTATTAATGATTATTCATCTGTGTTAAAACATCATCAGGCTTTTTAACGTTCTTGGATTGGTGATGGCCCAGTGATGAACTTGGCCAGTTCTCACCCACCACCTGCCCCATCTGCAACTGTAATGCAGGATTCTCTGAATTCATTGCTGCTGGCTTGGTTCAACTGGTAACACTTTTGCCTTTGAGGCAGAAGGTTGTAGATTTGGGTCACACTCCAACACGTGAAGTCTACTTGAAGCCCTGTCTGCCTGTCCTGGTAAGCAAGATGGATGTTGAAAGAACCGCAACAGGATCCTGGTGCCTCTCCCGTGTTCGATTCCTGCTTGGATACTGTCTGCGTAATCTGCACGTTCTCCCTATGTCTGCGTGGATCTCCTCTGGGTGCTCCGGTTTCCTCCCACAAGTCCCGAAAGACGTGCTTGTTAGGTGAATTGGACATTCTGAATTCTCCCTCTGTGTACCCGAACATGTAAGCTTACTTGTGACACGAATAAAGATTATTATTATTATTTTCTCAAAAGAATTGGACCAACTGCTCATTCCCCACAATTTAAAAAAAATATATATATATTTTTATTAAAGCCCCCCATTAAACGATACTAAACATAGTAGTAAACACAGAGTAACCCACCCCTCCCCCTGGGTGCTGACCACCTAACGCTCCACTAGAAAGTCTAGGAACGGTTGCCACCGCCTGAAGAACCCTTGCACAGATCCTCTTGAGGCAAATTTCACCCCCTCCAATTTAATGAACCCTGCCATGTTGCTGATCCAGGCTTCCACGCTTGGGGGCCTCGCATCCTTCCACTGTAGCAGAATCCTCTGCCAGGCTACCAGGGTCGCAAAGGCCAGAATACCGGCCTCTTTCGCCTCCTGCACTCCCGGCTCGTCCGATACCCCAAATAGTGCAAGCCCCCAACTGCTTAACCCAGGTGTTTACCACCTGAGACACCGTCCTCGCAATGCCCCTCCAGAACCCATCCAGCGCTGGGCATGCCCAAAACATGTGGGCATGATTTGTTGGGCTCCCCGAACACCTCACACACCTGTCCTCCACTCCAAAAAACCGACTCGGCTTTGCCCCAGTCATTTGCCCCTGTGCAGAACCTTAAATTGTATCAGGCTAAGCCTGGCGCAAGAGGAGGAAGAATTTACCCTACCCAGGGCGTCCGCCCACATACCCTCATCTATCTCCTCCCCCAGCTCCTCCTCCCATTTACCTTTCAGCTCCTCCACCGAGGCCTTCTTCTCCTGTATCTCCTGGTAGATCGCCGAGACCTTGCTTTCTCCAACCTACATCCCCGAGAGCACCCTATCCTGGATCCTACGTGCTGGCAGCAGCGGAAATTCCCTCACCTGCCGTCTTACAAACGCCCTTACCTGCATGTACCTGAAGGCATTTCCAGGGGGAGCCCGAATTTTTACTCCAACGCCCCAAGGCTTGCAAACATCCCATCTATAAACAGGTCCCCCATCCTTCTAATACCTGCCCTGTGCCAGCTCCGGAACCCCCCATCCATTCTCCCCGGGACAAACCGATGGTTCTCTTGGATCGGGGACCACACCAAAGCCTCTGCCTCCCCCCTGTGGCATCTCCACTGCCCCCAAATTTTGAGGGTCGCCGCTACCACTGAACTCGTGGTGTACCTTGTCGGCGGGAGCGGCAGTGGTGCCGTCACCAGTGGTCTCAGGCTCATGCCCACACAGGACGCCATCTCCAGCCTCTTCCACGCCGCCCCCTCCATTACCCACTTGTGTATCATCGCCACATTGGCTGCCCAGTAGTACTCACACAGATTTGGCAATGCTAGCCCTCCTCTGTCCCTGCTCCGTTCCAGAAACATCCTTCTCACCCTCGGAGTCTTTTTCGCCCATACAAACCCCATGATGCTCCTGCTGACCCGCTTAAAAAAGGCCTTGGGGATCAGGATAGGGAGGCACTGGAATATGAAAAGGAACCTCGGGAGCACCGTCATCTTCACTGACTGTACCCTACCTGCCAGGGTGAGTGGCAGCATATCCCACCTTTTAAACTCCTCCTCCATCTGCTCCACCAGCCTCGTCAAGTTGAGCTTGTGTAGGGCCCCCCAGCTCCTGGCCACCTGGATCCCGAGGTATCAAAAACTCCTTTCCGCCCTCTTAAGTGGAAGCTCGTCTATCCCCCTTCCCTGGTCCCCTGGGTGTATCACGAATAGCTCACTCTTCCCCATGTTGAGCTTATACCCGGAAAATTCTCCAAACTCCCTGAGGAACCGCATCACCTCCGGCATCCCCCCCCACCGGGTCCGCCACATGCAGTAACAGGTCGTCTGCATACAGCAATACCAGGTGTTCCCCCCCCCCGCACCAACCCCCTCCAGTTCCTGGACTCCCTCAAAGCCACGGCCAAAGGTTCAATTGCCAACGCAAATAGCAGGGGGGATCACAATTGTTTGTTTGTGAGCTTTTGCAAGAAGATTCTGAAATGTGATGAGGTGCTTTGTAATTTTCTAAAACAAACTCCTTCATTGTTATTTTTCATTAATATTGGGTTTTAACTTCCACATTTTCTGTGACTGGATTCAAATTTTGAAACTGCTAGAGGGTAATTTGAATTAGTTGAGGCCTCTAGTTTACTCATCCTCTAATATACCCACTTCATTACTGTATTCTGTATAAAAATAAGGGGTGGGAATCTCCGTCCCGCCGCACCAGATTTCTGATCGGCGTGCCACCAGGATTCTCCGTCTCACCAACCGGCCAATGGGACTTCCCATTGTGGGCAGCCCCACGCAGTCGGGAAATCCCTGGGCTGCCGGCGCAACGGAGAATCCAGCCCAAGGTGTTTATATGTTAAAGATTGTGCCAGTAATGGCTGATACTGCTGTATGTGGGTGAGTGGATGTTAGTTCAGAGAATCATAGAATTTACAATGCAGAAGGAGGCCATTCGGCCCATCGAGAGTGCACCGGCTCTTGGAAAGAGACCCATAATTAAGCCCACACCTCCACCCTATCGCGTAACCCTGCAACCCCACCTCACCCAAGGGCAATTTAGCATGGCCAATCCACCTAATCTGCACAGAATTGGAACTTAACCCTGTTTCAGAATTTGGCCAGAAATGTAATTCATTTGTATAAATTACATGTTTCCAAAATTTGTTCTCTTGCTATTTATGAGACTGGCAAGGCCATAATGGCTGTGCAAAATTGCCATCTTTGTAGTGCTTTAAACATCAAATGATTCGAGTGAGACTGTTAGCTATACCAGGTGGAGTGCCATGCACCCTCCACTGATGGGCAAAACCAGCTGCTTTTTGTAGCAATTTGGCAACTTCCATTATATCTGATGTCAACCTAGTTCTCACAATTTGCTATGGTGGGATTTGATCCCAAGTCTTCGGGGTTGCTAGATTGGTGCCTCAAACACTACATAACTGTGTCTGTACATTCTCGGTACATTTTTCATAGAATTTACAGTGCAGAAGGAGGCCATTCGGCCCATCGAGTCTGCACCGGCTCTTGGAAAGAGCACCCTACCCAAGGTCAACACCTCCACCCTATCCCCACAACCCAGTAACCCCACCCAACACCAAGGGCACTCTTGGACACTAAGGGCAATTTATCATGGCCAATCCACCTAACCTGCACATCTTTGGACTGTGGGAGGAAACCGGAGCACCCGGAGGAAACCCACGCACACACGGGGAGGATGTGCAGACTCCGCACAGACAGTGACCCAAGCCGGAATCGAACCTGGGACCCTGGAGCTGTGAAGCAATTGTGCTATCCACAATGAATCTTTTGGGATATAATTTAATTGCCCATCCCTAATTGCCCCTGGCGGTGATGGCGAGCTGCCACCTTGAATTGCTGCTGTCACAGTGCTGTTAGGGTCGGAATTCCAGGTTCTTGGCCCAGTAATAGTAAACGAATGGTAATATGGTTCCATGTCAGAATGGTGTGTGGCTTGGAGGGGAATTTGCAGAACGTGGTCTTCCTATGCATCTGCTGCCCATGTGCTTCTGGAGATTGAGTTTGGAAGGCTTGGCGAGTTGTTGCAGTGCGTCTTGAATATACTGCACAATGTACTGGTGTTGGAGTGACCAAATGTTTAAAGTGGTGGTTTGGGTGATGATCACATGGGCTGCTTTGTCCTCGATGGTGTTGAGCTTCTTGTGTTGTTGGAGCTGCACTCATCCAGGCAAGTGGAGAGTATTTCGTCACACTCCTGACTTGTGCCTTGTAGATGGTGGAGAGGCTTTGGGGAGTCACAGAACTCCCAGCCTCTGCTGTGCTCTTGTAGCCATAGTAGTTATATGGCTAGTCAGGTTAAGTTTATGGTCAGTGGTAACCCCAGAATGTTGACAGTGGGCGATTCAATATTGGTAATGCCATCTAACGTCAAGAAAATATTGTTAGATTCTGTCTTGTTGGAATGGTCATTATCTGGCACTTGTGTGGTACAAATATTACTTAGCAGATTCTGAACTCTGTGATTTCTAGAATCTAACTTTGCTCTTTGCTGATGATTATTATGTATGTTGCATGATTGCCTTTCCCAAATTGTTTCACCCATTTGAGGAATTGAGGTGACAGTTTTCTTTCTAATAAAGACTGGCTAGATTTTTAAAGATAAACGCATTGGTTTTGAGAACTCAATGTTTTCATTGTAAGTAATCCAGTGACCTATCGTAAGTTCTGGTAAGTCATTGATTTATCTAATTGGTTGGTGCTAAAACACAATGAAAGTAACATCCATCCTTGTACCAGGAGGATTAAATAAGAAGCATGAATGCCTCACTTGTAAACCAGATTTTACAGTAGTTAAACACTCCATTCCTAAACAAAGAATCATGACTTAAGTTCTGGGATGCTTGTCACTTAAAATGTTTGGCCCAGACTAAGCAAGCTTCTTTTAGCCCCTGCCTGACTTGTCAAAGTGTAACCCTTCATCTAAGAAGAAATGGGAAATTTCAGCATTATCTGACTTGACTTTTCAAGTTGAGAATGAATCTAATTGTAGATGAAGAGTGGTGCTTGGTTTGGACATAACTGTTATTAGAAGGAAAAATGGAAACTGGATGATAGTGAAGAAGGCGGGAGCAAAAATGTGTCTTCAAAAATCTTCTATAGAAGTTCCAAAATTAGCTAGATTCTGGAAAGGTTCCATCAGATTAGGAAGTAGCAAATATAACGCCTCTATTCAAGAGGAAAGGAAGGCAGAAAACAGAGAACTTATAGGTCTGTTAGCTTGACGTCTGTCGTGGGGCAGGTGTTGGAATCGATCATTAAGGAGGTTCCAGCTGGACACCGAGAGAAACTTGAGGTAACTGAGAAGAGTCAGCATAGTAAATTAATCCTGCAGCAAGTAACTCAACTCCTGACTCCCCAAAGCCTGTCCACAATCTACAAGGCACAAGTCAGGACTGTGATGGAATGCTCTCCCCTTGCCTGGATGAGTGCAGCTACAACACTCGACACTTAACACCACCCAGGATAAAACAGCCCGCTTGATTGGCAACCCTTCCACAATCATTTACTCCCTCCACCACTGATACACAGTGGCAACAGAGTGCATCATCTACGAGAACATAGAACATAGAAAATACAGCACAGAACAGGCCCTTCGGCCCACGATGTTGTGCCGAACCTTTGTCCTAGATTAATCATAGATTATCATTGAATTTACAGTGCAGAAGGAGGCCATTCGGCCCATTGAGTCTGCACCAGCTCTTGGAAAGAGCACCCTACCCAAAGTCAACACCTCCACCCAACACCAAGGGCAATTTTGGACACGAAGGACAATTTATCATGGCCAATCCACCTAACCTGCACATCTTTGGACTGTGGGAGGAAACCAGAGCACCCGGAGGAAACCCATGCAGACACGGGGAGAATGTGCAGACTCCGCACAGACAGTGACCCAAGCCGGAATCGAACCTGGGACCCTGGAGCTGTGAAGCAATTGTGCTATCCACAATGCTACCGTGCTGCCCTTAAGAACAAATAAATGTACACTATATCATTTTTCCGTAATCCATGTACCTATCCAATAGCTGCGTGAAGGTCCCTAATGTTTCCGACTCAACTACTTCCACAGGCAGTGCATTCCATGCCCCCACTACTCTCTGGGTAAAGAACCTACCTCTGACATCCCCCCTATATCTTCCACCATTCACCTTAAATTTATGTCCCCTTGTAATGGTTTGTTCCACCCGGGGAAAAAGTCTCTGACTGTCTACTCTATCTATTCCCCTGATCATCTTATAAACCTCTATCAAGTCGCCCCTCATCCTTCTCCATTCTAATGAGAAAAGGCCTAGCACCCTCAACCTTTCCTCGTAAGACCTACTCTTCATTCCAGGCAACATCCTGGTAAATCTCCTTTGCACCTTTTCCAAAGCTTCCACATCCTTCCTAAAATGAGGCGACCAGAACTGTACACAGTACTCCAAATGTGGCCTTACCAAAGTTTTGTACAGCTGCATCATCACCTCACGGCTCTTAAATTCAATCCCTCTGTTAATGAACACTAGCACACCATAGGCCTTCTTCACAGCTCTATCCTCTTGAGTGGCAACTTTCAAAGATGTATGAACATAGACCCCAAGATCTCTCTGCTCCTCCACATTGCCAAGAACTCTACCGTTAACCCTGTATTCCGCATTCATATTTGTCCTTCCGAAATGGACAACCTCACACTTTTCAGGGTTAAACCCCATCTGCCACTTCTCAGCCCAGCTCTGCATCCTATCTATGTCTCTTTGCAGCCGACAACAGCCCTCCTCACTATCCACAACTCCACCAATCTTCGTATCGTCTGCAAATTTACTGACCCACCCTTCAACTCCCTCATCCAAGTCATTAATGAAAATCACAAACAGCAGAGGACCCAGAACTGATCCCTGCGGTACGCCACTGGTAACTGGGATCCAGGCTGAATATTTGCCATCCACCACCACTCTCTGACTCCTATCGGTTCGCCAGTTTGTTATCCAACTGGCCAAATTTCCCACTATCCCATGCCTCCTTACTTTCTGCAGAAGCCTACCATGGGGAACCTTATCAAATGCCTTACTAAAATCCATGTACACTACATCCACTGCTTTGCCTTCATCCACATGCTTGGTCACCTCCTCAAAGAATTCAATAAGACTTGTGAGGCAAGACCTACCCCTCACAAATCCGTGCTGACTATCCCTAATCAAGCAGTGTCTTTCCAGATGCTCAGAAATCCTATCCTTCAGTACCCTTTCCATTACTTTGCCTACCACCGAAGTAAGACTAACTGGCCTGTAATTCCCAGGGTTATCCCTACTCCCTTTTTTGAACAGGGGCACGACATTCGCCACTCTCCAATCCCCTGGTACCACCCCTGTTGACAGTGAGGAGGAAAAGATCATTGCCAACGGCTCTGCAATTTCATCTCTTGCTTCCCATAGAATCCTTGGATATATCCCGTCAGGCCCGGGGGACTTGTCTATCCTCAAGTTTTTCAAAATGCCCAACACATCTTCCTTCCTAACAAGTATTTCCTCGAGCTTACCAGTCTGTTTCACACTGTCCTCTCCAACAATATGGCCCCTCTCATTTGTAATTACAGAAGAAAAGTACTCGTTCAAGACCTCTCCTATCTCTTCAGACTCAATACACAATCTCCTGCTACTGTCCTTGATCGGACCTACCCTCGCTCTAGTCATTCTCATATTTCTCACCTTTGTGTAAAAGGACTTGGGGTTTTATCTTGATCCTACCCGCCAAAGATTGTTCATGCCCTCTCTTAGCTCTCCTAATCCCTTTCTTCAGTTCCCTCCTGGCTATCTTTTATCCCTCCAAAGCCCTGTCTGAACCTTGTTTCCTCAGCCTTACATATGTCTCCTTTTTCCTCTTAACAAGACATTCAACCTCTCTTGTCAACCATGGTTCCCTCACTCGACCATCTCTTCCCTGCCTGACAGGGACATACATATCAAGGACACGTAGTACCTGTTCCTTGAACAAGTTCCACATTTCACTTGTGTCCTTCCCTAATAGCCTATGTTCCCAACTTATGCACGTCAATTCTTGTCTGACAACATCGTATTTACCCTTCCCCCAATTGTAAATCTTGCCCTGTTGCAGGTACCTATCCCTCTCCATTACTAAAGTGAAAGTCTTTGTGGGGAGGGGGGGGGGGGGGGGGGGGGGAGGGGAGAAGGGTGGACGGGGAAGGTTTTTTTTCCTAGGGGCACTTGAGCAAGAAAATACATAAACGTTTGGGAAAGTCGATATGTGCGGGAGGAATCCAATGTACAAAGTTCTGTATTATGTTGATTTGATATGTTTATGTCTTGCTATGCGACCTTTCTTTTCTTTTTTTTGTTACGGGGGGGGTTTGTATGGTTGAAAATTTTGTTGAAAAATTCTTAATAAATATGTTTGTTTTTAAATAAAAAAAACAATGCCACCCCCCCCCCCCACCTCTTTTACCACCCTCCCTAATCTTATTGAAACATCTATAACCAGGGACCTCCAACAACCATTTCTGCCCCTCTTCTATCAGTTTGGAAGAGTGAGGGGTGACTTGATTGATGTATATAAGATCCTGAATGGTCTTGACGAGATGAGCGGGGAAAGAATGTTTCCTGTTGTGGGTGAGTCTAGAACTAGGGGCACATTTTAGAATTAGGGCTCATCCTTTTAGGACAGGTGCAAATAATTTTTTTCTGAGGGTTGTTGACTTTGGAACTCTCCGCCTCAGAAGACGGTGGGGATGGGCGTCATTTAATTTTTTTAAGGCAGAGGTAGATAGATTCTTGTTAGGTAAGCCAATCAATTATCGGGGGTAGCTAAGAATGTAGAACTTGAAATACAAATAGATCAACCATGTTCTTGTTAATGGCAGAACTGGCTTGAAGGACAGAATGGCCTACTTCTCCTATTTTGTACATACGCAGAAGGTTTATCAGTACTTGGACATGGCCAGGGGCTCAAAGAATCAAAACCAACTGATTACACTTGGAGCCCATAACAAGATCATCAACTGATCTTCTACATTTAGATTGTTTAGTCATGCTTTGACCAGAATTCAGAACGGTATTGCTGTTTCATGTATTCTGTAAATATTCCTTAGTGCAAGTTTAGGCAGCTAATCAGTATTAAGTATTAAATAATGCAGGCCACGGTATGTTACCAGCAGCGACATTCAGATGGTTTGGTTGATAGTTGAGTTGCCACTCCCAAGCACAACGGATGCTCCTGTCTTAGTTGGTTGATCTGCGCAAACATTTAGTCGTCATTGTCAGTCAGCTTATTTAAAATACTGGTGTCAGTTCACTGTCGGAAAAATCTTACTCAAAACCAATATTTTATGGTCTTATTTCATTGCTCACATTGCTGCCACCACTCCCAAATGCAGATCAGTACTTAACTCGCATCCATCTGCTCAAACGCTTTCTTTGTCCTTCCAACCTAGGCTTATTTGTGTCCAATGTCCTGTGTCGGCTGCTGGTGCTCCAGTGGAAATAGTCTGCAAATTTCATCTACCCATCAAAATATTTTGGTTGTTACATTTTGTAATTTCTTAACTTTCTATTTCGATTTTATGCTATTTTTTGTACATTCAACCATGAGATAGCTATCCTTCATACATCAGTTATTTTCATTTAGATTACTATTTTGGGTTCCTCCGATAGGTTACTTACTGTGCAAGTGTTGTTGTGTTTTACTGAACCATGCAGGTCATTAACATCTGAGGGTTTGATCACTTCTGAGCTGAGTTATCTGAGCTCAGATGATGATATCAAAGCGGATATCTTTATCCGTGGATTATGAAATGGGAAATGCAGTCGGTCAGAGTTCTCATTCAATATCGCTAGTTGATGATGTCTGCTGGAAAACGCATGCATATGGATTCTCAGCATTGAGATGGGTTTGATCTGGTTGGTTGAGTGAGGTGGGATTTTGGTGTGCATGAATTCATTCCCAGGTGTGAGCCCTCCTCACCAGGTTAGAAAGAGAAAACTTGTGTATTTGTGACATGGTATTTTTAAGTGAGTAATCCTTCTGCATTTATTATTGATGGTAGGTAGGGAATTTTATTAATGGCCAAAAGATTGCTCCTGAAATGTCAAGCTTGTTGCAGGGGGTGGGGGGGAACTTACGGGTACAAAGAAATTATGGTTATTTCACAGTATGTTGGTGACCTTCCTGTCAAAAAGGACTGCGATCTTCACATTTGCTTTTCAGTTTGCACAGCACTCTTACTACATTTGACATTCTGTAGCAATGAAGAGATACCATCTTCTGCAGTCTTCATTTGCAGATCCTCTCCAGGGGTTGCCTCTGAGTTGGATTTTCCAGTATCCTGTTTTTGTTTCCTTCTCCTTCCTTGCTGCAGCCTTCCTCCATTTCAGAATTCACCTCCACTGTTAACTCAAAGCCTGTTCGCCCCCTATGAAGCAACATTTATTTCCTTTCCTACCAGAGAATTATCTAAATGTTGGGGACATTAATGGAAATAGTGAGACATAGTGTTATCATATTTTCAGATCTTTCAAACAACAGCCACTTGTTTTTCTATAACACGCCTTGTGTATGAAAAATGTTCCAGTTTCAATAAAAGGTGATTGTCATGAAACGTTAACCCTATGTTTCTTCCTGCCTTTGCTGAGTGACTGGCTGTGACCAGTATTTTCCTTTTTTACTTCAGATTTCCAGCATCTGCAGTATTTTGCCTATTATTTACCTTTTTCAAAATATATTGCAGAAATAAAATAACCAGGACATGTTTTTGTTCTTTTCAGGTTTTCTTCAAGCCTTGGCAGTTGAGTAATGGTACTGTCCAAATTCTATATTGTGAAGATGTCCTGTGGATCGTTAGACAGCAGCTCAGATTATAAACAATGCCAAGATTGTGAGAAAGACATTACAGAGTAACAGAAATCTGTCGACATCTTAATTCTTCAACTTGACTTGCTTGGAGATTGCTCTCGAGGAGATTCTTACTTCCAAAAGAGATGGTTGTACATTTAGTCGAAGCTGTTGGGAGAAACAAGTGTGGAGCATGACCAGTTTAAAACGTTCCCAGACTGAAAAGGTGGGTATTGGTGCCACTGCAATTTTAGGCCCTGAGCTAACTATTGGTGCACGTTCTGATGACTTCTACGCCCGTCGATTCCGAACACCGAATGGCATGTTTGGTTCAGCAAGTGTGACTGGGCCACCACCTCGAAGCGAAAGTGCTCACCATGTTGGTGCAATGCCAGGTGTGCCTAAAATGGGTGTTCGAGCAAGGATTGCTGACTGGCCTCCCAGGAAAGACATGATTAAAGACTCTTGCAGAACAAGCGACCAAGAATCTGCAGGGAGTCCAGATGGCACTGTAATGTCTTTCCACTCTAATAGTCCAAACAGCCGAATGAGCCAAAGCAATCAAAATTCTCTAGAGTTATTGGCATCAAGGAGGACACACAGTGACTACTTACAACCCAAGGCGCAAGAGATGGAGAGCTTAGATTGTAGGTTTCTTACACCAGATAGTTACCTCCAATCTCCTGCAAAGGGCCTTCGCAGAATAAGGCAGCGCAGTAATAGTGACATCACCATCAGTGAGCTGGATGTCGATGGAGCTGAGGAGTATGGAGCATTGAGTCACAAATTGGGAGCTGCTCTTCACCGTGAATATGGCAGCACTTCCTCCATTGACAAACATGGAATGTCAGGGGACAGTTTTTTTGATTTATTAAAGGGTTATAGAAATGAACAGACAGATCAGCGAAGCCCAGCACCAGAACAACTCTGTGAGCTACTAAAGGCAGAAGCCAGCAAAGCCTATGGTTCAAACATTGAAAGCTCCAAATCTGACTTTGTAGATGGTTTCTTTGCGCACAGAGGGAGCCCCAGGCCACTGCATAAAGAAAGGGAGAAACCACTTAAAAGGCGATCAAAGTCTGAGACTGGTGATTCTTCTATTTTCCGCAAATTGCGCAATGCCAAAGGGGAAAGTGAACTTGGCAAGTCAGGAGACTTTGAGGACACCAAATCAGAAGACAGCCTGAAAGGCTGGACTTGCCAGAAGTGCTTTGCTCATTACGATGTGCAGAGTGTGCTGTTTGACTTGAATGAAGCTGTAATGACCAGGCACAGTGTTATTAAGCGGAGGAACACCACAACAGGTGCATCTGCGGCCGCTGCTGCCTCTCTGACTGCTGGTCCACTAGCACATTCAATCAGCTTCAGCTCTCCCTCAGGCAGCACAGAGGACCTGAACTCGAAAGAGAATCTCAACGTTGACTATGGGGATGAAATAAGCAATGAACTTGTGCTAAGCTGTTCGTACTTCAGGAATGAGATTGGTGGAGAAGGAGAACGCAAGATAAGCCTATCGCGGTCAAATTCTGGGTCGTTGAGTGGATTTGAAAGCACATCTTCTGAATTTTCCCTGAGTTCCCACTGCACAAATGCGGGAGTTGCTGTACTGGAGATATCAAAGGAAAACTTGGCAGTACATTGTGACAAAGTAAAGAGATACATTGTGGAGCATGTGGATCTTGGAGCTTACTATTATCGGAAATACTTCCATCAAAAAGGTAAACCTTTAATTAATCTCTGGTTTAGTATATTCGGTCAAGATCCCACATTTGTGTGGTGAAGAAACCTGTAAAAAGTGATGTCGGAGCACAGGAACAAGAGTAGGCCATTCAGTCTATTGAGCTTGCTCTGCCATTCAGTGTGATAATAACCTTTATTAGTGTCACAAGTAAGCTTACATTAACACTGCAATGAAGTTACTGTGAAAATCCCCTCGTTGCCACATTCTGACGCCTGTTCGGGTACACGGAGAATTCAGAATGTCCAAATTGTTGGACACTTCAATGCCTTTTATCCACATGATCTCCATTTACATTGTTGTTAATCAGAAATATATCAATCTCTATGTATTGAAATTCTAGCTTGCAAATATAGGCGTCATATTTTGTCTTTAAACTAGATGTATAGTTCTAAAAAGAGGTGTTCTTAAAATAGTATCTCGAGAATTGAACAAAAGCAAAGAACCATTTATGTAAACCAGCATATTTTAGGAATAAAAAATCTGTTATTTTGTATACACTAAAATCTATCTATGTAAAGTGACAGGAAGGGTGTCATTTGTGGGACATTTAATGTTATTAGTCACGTGAGAGTCAATTAATTAAACAATCAGCAAGTGGCACAAGAAAACGGATTGGTTCCACATTATGATGTATTACATGAGATTCAGTTCTGTCACGTTTCTAAGTATTTTGTTATTTGTAAGTACTCTTTACCCAACCATGATATGTAAATTAGGTCAGAAGTGACGGTAGTGTACACCAGAATAGTGACCCAGCTTTCTCACAATTTCAAACTTTAGAAAGTTAATATCATTTAACTTTAACTTTTGGCATAAATAACAATGGTTTCAGTTTGTCTGAAGTGTCCTTGGAAAGGAGTGATTTGTTTATTACTTTGCTCATGCTGTGGCCTTCCTTTAATCAGCACAGATGTTTTGTTGTCTGCTGGGACTCATTGGGAATATGAAAAATGTATCATTGTTTTAAAACCAAAGTATAAAATCTTTTCCTTCCCTCTTCGCACTCATTAATGATCTATAACTAATTGTAGAGTGTACATTTTCCCCCAACGCAGTCAATCTGCACAGATAACACGCCCATCTTTCGTGTTTTACTACAACCTGCTGAATGTTGGAGACAATTTATAAAAGCATTTTTATTGAGGGTTCATTTTGGTTTCATAATGATTTTCAATGTAACTCTTCCTTATTAACTTTAACTGCATGCAGAAATAGGAGTTGTGATGAGCCCACAAAAGAGATATTGCAGAACGTACTGTTGCTGTAAGTGGCTCAAAGAACAAAGAAAGGTACAGCACAGGAACAGGCCCTTTGGCCCTCCAAGCCTGTCCTGACCATGCTGCCTGTCAAAACTAAAATCTTCTGCACTTCCGGGCTCTGTATCCCTCTATTTCCACCCTATTCATGTATTTGTCAAGATGCCCCTTAAACGTCACTATCGTCCCTGCTTCCACCACCACCTCCGGCAGCGGGTTCCAGGCATCCACGATCCTCTGTTTTTAAAAAAAAAACTTGCCTCGTACATCTCCTTTAAATCTTGCCCCTCGCACCTTAAACCTATGCCCCCTAGTAATTGACCCCTCTATCCTGGGAAAAAGCCTCTGACTATCCACTCTGTCTATGCCCCTCATAATTTTGTAGACCTCTATCAGGTCGCCCCTCCACCTCCGTCATTCCAGTGAGAACAAACCGAGTTTATTCAACCTCTCCTCAGAGCTAATGCCCTCCATACCAGGCAACATCCTGGTAAATCTCTTCTGCACCCTCTCTAAAGCCTCCACATCCTTCTGGTTGTGTGGTGACCAGAATTGAACACTATACTCCAAGTGTGGCCGAACTAAGGTTCTATCCAGCTGCAGCATGACTTGTCAATATTTATACTCAATGACCCGGCCAATGAAGGCAAGCATGCCAGAATGCCTTCTTGACTACCTTCTCGTGAGGTTAGACAGGTGAGTGTATGTAGGACATTGCTCAGGGTGTCATGGCCTTGGAGAGGGTGCAGAGGAGGTTGATCAGATTGATGCCACAGGTTCAGAAGTTCAGTTCTATGGTGGGGATGGCGGGGAGAGGAAACTAGAGAAGAGGAATTCTTCTCCTTGAAGCAGAAAAGGTTATGGGGAGGTTATGCATGTGGACAAATTTTGCATAACAGCAAATTATGGTCTGGAATGCACTGGGTGTTGGCCTTAATTTCAACAATAACTTTCAAAACAAAGTTGGGTAGATACAGGAAAGGTTTGCGGAACTATGATGAAAGAGCAAGCGAGTGGAAAAGCCATGAAATAACAAATGGACGCTTCCTGTGTGTTGTGCTATGAGATTCTGTGGTGTAGGACGATTATAATGTTACATGAGAACTTGCCAAAAGTCAATATTTTTAAACATTTATTTATTTTCAGTATTTGTTATCTCTGAAGATCCTTCAATAAATGTTGGAATTCCACAAGAACTGCTTCATACAATATTTAGTGGGAGAGAGTTAAAGTGTTTTTATTGTGAACGTTCTTGGCTTTGTTTTGGTCTCTATGGAAACTGGGAAAAACGTGCCTCCTCATAGAATCCTCATGTCTTTTTCTTGAGAGCAAGAGAATTGGAGAGGAAACAATATTGAATATTGGTTCAAAATCCCATAGACAGAAGATCATGTATAGAGAATTAAAGTTGCACAGAGTTGTTGGACATTACAAATTGAGGGGAGTGAGGCAGGAAGCAGCCCCGTGGCCATAATCATGAACACAACTGACATTTGCCAGAGCAAGTTGGAAGCTACTGTTCAAAAGGATTGCCATAATTACAGTTTCTAGCTGTAGGATGCAATGTACCTTGAATCCTATATCATTGACCTCTCTATTACTCATTTACCTACTTAATGCAGCCTCTGCTTTAGCCCTCATTGGTAACGATGAGAAAGAAATATGAACATTCATACAAAAAAGTGGTTTTATTGGCTCGTAGAATTCCTACAATACAGAAGGAGGCCATTTGGCTCGTTGTGTCTGCACCGACTCTCTGAAAGAGCACTCTGTGGGTCCACTTCCCCCACCCTATCCTGTAATCCTGTAACTCCATCTAACTGTTGGACACAAAGGGGCAATTTAGCATGGCCAATCCACCTTACCTGCACATCTTTGGACTGGGAGGAAACCAGAGCACCCTGAGGAAACCCCCTGAGACACGGGGAGAATGTGCAAACACCACACAGTCATCCAAGGTTGGAATGGAGCCCAGGTCCCTGGTGCTGTGAGGCAGCAGTGCTAACCACTGTGCCACCATGCCGGCCAATTTGTCCTTTAGCTGTCCTTCATTTCTGGCAGTGCACTTGCCGACCCTTTCTTTGCCAAGTCACTTGATATTTTAGCCTGTTTGCTTTGTGCATTCAATTATGATTTATGAATATCTAGATATTTTTGTGTGTGAATGAGGAAACTTAGAAAAGCGGAGAGAAACATCCAGAAAATGTAGTGGTGGTTTGAAGGCTAAAACAACATTTGGCTACGGTTATTAGATGAAGGAATAACTAGAATTGGGCTTCAAATTGGTTGTTTGAAAAGTTTCTAGATAAAATAGAATCTTCCTCTCATCTCTGTCTGTCATTCCAACCATTTGACTTCATATTTGCATCCCTCGCTTTATTGGGCTATTCAAAATGGGATTTGCACATTTCAATAGTTCATTGTATGACTGACCTGGCATGTCACTTACTCTGCATCTGAGTCATCTACTTTAATTACAGGGGATATCAGACTGCGCTTAACTATCTCTGGAGTTCATGCTACAGTTAACTGTCAGCATGCTGTTGATCAATAGTGTTAAATACCAACTCTTGTTCAACTCTCCAGATTTAAAACTTATTTCCAGGCTTCATCAATCCTTTAAATAAAATAGCAAAATAACCTTCATTAGATACCATATTTAGCACTGTTTATTTGATCCCCTTTGCTGTTGCTTCATCTTCTCTCCATCTCTCTCCATTGCCAGGAAGATACAGATGAGCTATTCTAGGGTTTAGAAAATAAATCAATGGCAGAAATGAACATGCTCATTAATTTCCTATCCCTGAGCAACCAGAATTAATTTTGCCCTGGCTTACACAAGACATGTTCTGTATGATAAATTATCAATGAAGCATTGAAAAGATTTCCTATAGAAAATTTTATGAAAGAATAAACAAATGATCAACCCTTAATATGTGCAGTAGTTTAATGCAAGCTTATCCAGGATCTTTGTGAAATTACCCACCAATGTTGTACTTGCAGCAGTAAATTTGAGCAATGTGTATATACATGTTTATAATTTGCTGTATGTATAAAATAATCTATTGTCCAATACATTCTTTTTGAGTTAAGATTATTTATGAGAGTTAAACTCTAGTAGTGTATAAACAAAGCATTTCTCAATCAATTCTTAACCTTCCTTGAATCTATGAGAGTCCGTTGATATTTTCTACAGAACAGATTTTTATTGTTAGTGCTTCAGCTTCGCTTAACTTAAATAACCATTTTGTTTTTGAACAAAAACATCAAAAGAAAAAAGATCGTTGAATTTATGTAGCATCATGTCACATTATTGGAATGCTTTCTTTTGAACTCTCTTAAATAATACGTGTGACTCATCTTTTTTGTTTCTCTCTATCCACTCCTACCCGTCTGCCCCACTTAACGACGGTCTTTTCCCGGTTATTCCAAGGCCATCTTTTTTAAGTCACGGGATACGGGTGTTACTGGCAAGGCCAGAATGTATTGACCATCCTAATTGCCTTTGAGAAGAACTCTACAGTCATCAGCTAACTGCTCCACTTCTGGCCTTAAGATGGAGGGAAGATCATTAATGAAGATGGTTATCTTGGGACACTTCTGAGGAACGCCTGCAGCGATTGACTTACAATAATTGCATGTGGTAAACCACTGTGTTCTGATATTAGACGTTGTACGGTAGAACCTGCACTACAGGTTCACCTGTGGCCCCTGCATGCTAGCTCCGCCCAGGAGCCGGGTTATAAATATGCGTGGCCTCCAGCTCGCAGCCATTTCGCCAGCTGCTGTGGGAGGCCACACATCTGATACTAATAAAGCCTCTGTTTGGATTCAACTTCGTCTCCAGTCAAATTGATCGTGCTTCAATTATCAGATTCAGAAGATGGACCTCCGGATTAAACTAGATCGCCTGCAGCAGGATCCACACGCAAGCGACGCCAGAAAGGACTTTCCAGCACTAGCTAGCTTGTTTTGAAGCGTATATCAACGCGGCGCCGACCCCTGTTCCAGAGGCTCAGAAGATTAAAATATTGTACTCCAGGCTCAGCTCCAAAGTCTTCCCGCTGATCCAGGATGCGCCCAATTATGCTGATGCCATGACTCGACTCAAAGAAAATTATGAACAGAAGACGAACACGCTCTTTGCCAGACACGCGCTCGGAACGCGTACTCAACTACCTGGTGAGTCAATCGAGGACTTCTGGAGGGCCCTGATCCCACTAGTTCGGTACTGTGACTGCCAGGACGTTACAGCTAAGGAGCACTCAGATCTCCTTATGCGGGACGCTTTTGTGACTGGAATTGGGTCTGTGTTATCAGGCAGTAGCTCCTAGAAGGGGCCACGCGTGACCTCGCAGAGACTAAAACACTAGCGCTCTCCATGACGGTCGCCCAGCACAATGTCCAGTCCTACGCCCCCAATCGCGCGGCCCACCCCACCTACGCTTCATGGGCCCCACACGCAGCCGCCCCAGCCAATACGCCTGCGCTACGCGCCAGCCAGTGATCTCCGGGGGGCCCCGATGCTATTTTTGCTGCCAGCAAAAACACCGCCGCCAATGCTGCCCGGCCCGCGCTGCCCTCTGTAAGGCCTGTAGGAAGAAGGGCCACTTTGCTGCGGTGTGTCATGCCCACTCAGCGGCCGCGGTCGCCCCCACTCCCCCCAGTCAGGGACAATGGGCGCTGCCATCCTCCTCTCCTCCCCAGGCCATGTGCGACCACTGGGCGCTGCCATCTTCTCCCCTGCACAACACGTGAGTTTCATGGGTGCCGCCAACTTGCTCCACCCACGCAACGTGCGTTCCATGGGCGCTGACATTTTTTAATCCCCAGGACCTCAGGACGCCGCCATCTTGTCCACCCCGCAGCACATGGACACCAACGGCCTCAACGGCCGCCTCACTACCCGACGATCAACCACGGCTCGCCTCCATGGCAATCGACCAGTCCCGACCACCTAATCTGACCAACGCATCCACCAGCGCGAAAGTCAACGGCCATGTGACCTCCTGCCTACTGGACACCGGGAGCACCGAGAGCTTTGTACACCCAAATATGGTAAGGCGCTGCTCCCTTAAGGTACACCCTACCAATCAAAGTATCTCCCTGGCCTCCAGATCCCATCGCGTAGAGATCCGGGGGTACTGCACGTCACGCTCACAGTCCAAGGCGTAGAGTTCCACGGCTTTTGCCTCTACACCCTCCCTAACCTCTGCGCTGCACTTATCCTCGGCCTGGACTTCCAGTGCAACCTCCAGAGCCTGACCCTTCAATTCGGCGGACCCTTACCACCCCTCATTGTGTGCGGCCTCGCGACCCTAAAGGTCGATCCTCCTCCCCTCTTTGCCAATCTAACTCCAGATTGCAAATCCATTGCCACCAGGAGCAGACGGTACAGCACCCAGGATAAGACCTTTATCAGGTCCGAAGTCCAGCTGTTGCTTCAGGAAGGCGTCATCGAGGCCAGCAACAGCCGCTGGAGAGCTCAAGAGTTAGTGGTTAAGTCTGGGGAAACAACGAATGGTCGTGGACTACAGCCAGACCATTAACAGGTACACGCAGCTCGACGCGTACCCCCTCCCACGCATATCTGACATGGTTAACCAGATTGCACAGTACCGGGTCTTCTCAACGGTGGACCTGAAATCTGCTTACCACCAGCTCCCCATTGTAAATCGGACTGTCCATACACCGCCTTCGAGGCAGACGGCCGTCTATATCACTTCCTTAGGGTCCCCTTGGCGTCACCAACGGGGTTTCGGTCTTCCAAAGGGAGATGGACTGAATGGTCGATCGGTACGGTTTGCAGGCCACGTTTCCGTACCTAGACAATGTGACCATCTGCGGCCATGACCAGCAGGACCATGACGCTAACCTCGCTAAATTTCTCCGCACCGCCACTCTCCTCAACGTCACGTATAACAAGGAGAAGTGTGTGTTCCGCACAAAACGCTTGGCCATCCTCGGCTATGTGGTCCAGAACGGAGTTCTGGGGCCCGATCCCGACCGCATGCGCCCCCTCATGGAGCTCCCCCACTTCCCCAAGGCCCTCAAACGTTGCCTGGGGTTCTTCTCATATTACGCGCAGTGGGTCCCAAACTATGCGGACAAGGCCCGCTCACTCATACAGTCCACTCATTTCCCCCTGACTGCTGAGGCCCAACAGGCTTTCGCCGGGATCAGAGCTGATATTGCCAAAGCTGGAATGTGCGCTGTAGACGAAACGCTTCCTTTCCAAGTAGAAAGCGACGCATCGGACGTCGCCCTTGCCGCCACCCTCAACCAGGCAGGCAGGCCCGTGGCATTATTTTCCCGCACCCTCCATGCCTCTGAAATTCGGCACTCATCCGTTGAAAAAGAGGTCCAGGCTATCGTTGAGGCTGTGCGACATTGGAGGCATTACCTGGCCAACAGGAGATCCACTCTCCTCGCTGACCAACGGTCGGTAGCCTTCATGTTCAACAACACACAGCGGGGCAAGATCAAATGATAAAATCTTGCGGTGGAGAATCGAGCTCTCCACCTATAATTACGAGATTAAGTATCGCCCTGGTAAACTCAACGAGCCCCCAGACGCTCTATCCCGAGGTATATGTGCCAGCGCACAAGTAGACCGACTCCGGACCCTGCACGACAGCCTTTGTCACCCAGGGGTCACTCAGTTGTACCATTTCATTTCGGCACAAAATTTGCCCTACTCCGTCGAGGAAGTAGGGTCAATCACCAAGGACTGCCAGGTCTGTGCGGAGTGCAAGCCGCACTTCTACCGGTCGGACCGCGCGCGACTGGTGAAGGTCTCCCGCCCATTTGAACGCCTCAGCGTGGATTTCAAGGGCCCCCTCCCCTCCACCGATCGACACACATTTCCTCAGTGTGATCGAAGAATTCCCGGTTTCCCTTCACCATCCTATGCCCTGACATGACGTCTGCCACCGTCATTAAAGTCCTTAATTCTATCTTCACTCTGTTTGGCTTCCACGCCTACATCCACAGTGACAGGGGACCCTCATTCATGAGTGATGAGCTACGTCAGTTCTTGCCCAGCAGGGGTATCGCCTCCAGCAGAACGACGAGCTACAATCCCTGGAGAAACAGACAGGTAGAAAGGGAGAATGGGACGGTATGGAGGGCCGTCCAGCTGGCCCTGCGGTCCAGGAATCTCCCGGCCTCCCACTGGCAAGAGGTCCTCCCCGATGCACTACATTGCATTCACTCATTACTCTGCACTGCCACTAACCGTACGCCACATGAACGTCTTTTTGCCTTGCCCAAGAAGTCCATATCCGGGGTATCGGTCCCAACTTGGCTTACAGCTCCGGGAACCGTGCTTCTCCGTAAACATGTGTGGCTCCACAAGGCGGATCCGTTGGTGGAGAGGGTGCACCTGCTCCACGCAAACCCCCAGTACGCCTACATGGCGTTCCCCGACGGCCGCCAGGATACCGTCTTCCTCAGGGACCTGGCACCAGCAGGTTCCACCGCCACACCACCCCCGTCGCCCCCAGCGCCACCCTCCCCTCCCCGCCGCCCCTATCACCTCCCCTAGGACCGTCCGTCCTTCCCCTGCCCACCCCCGTTGATGAAGAGGATTTTGGCACACTCCCGGAGTCAATTTCGACCACGACAGCGCCAACATCGCCATCACCACTTCGTCGATCTCAAAAAACCATCAAGGCTCCGGACCGGCTGAACCTCTGACTGGCCCGCCGAATGACCAGAGACATTTTTTTTACTGCTGTGTAAATATTAAAATTTCTAATTGTATATAGTTATCCACCACCCCCGCTGGACTCAATTTTAACAGGGGGTGAATGTGGTAAACCACTGTGTTCTGATATTAGAGGTTGTACGGTAGAACCTGCACTACAGGTTCACCCGGGGCCCCTGCATGCTAGCTCCACCCAGGAGGCGGTTATAAATATGCGTGGCCTCCAGCTTGCAGCCATTTCGCCAGCTGCTGTGGGAGGCCACGCATCTGATACTAATAAAGCCTCTGTTTGGATTCAACTTCGTCTCCAGTCAAATTGATTGTGCCTCACTGCAATCACCTTCCTTTGTGTGCAGTCTGACTCCAGCCCTCAAGCCAGTTGAAAGCTTTCCCTGCTTCCTGTTGATTTCAATTTTGCTCGGGTTCTTAAACCACGTTTGGTCAAATACTGCCTTGATGTCAAAGGTAGTCGCTGTTGCCTCCCCTCTGAAATTCAGCTCTTTTGTCTGTGTTTGGGCCAAGGCTGCAATGAGGTCTGGAACAGCGTGCTAGTGAAGTAAGTGGGTTATTAATGAGCAAATGTAATTTGACAACATTGTCAATGACCGCTTCCATCACTTTTGCTGATGATCGAGGGTAGACTGATAGGGTGGTAATTTGTCAGATTAAATTTGTCCTTTTTGTGGGTGGGTGGGGCATACTCGGACAAGTTTATGCTTTGTCAGATAGATGCCAGTTGTACCTGTACCAAACAGCTTCTTTAGGGGCCCAGCCAGTTCGGGAGCATAAGTTTTTGGCACCACAATCAGGATGTTGTCGGAACCCAAAGCCATTGTTGTATCCAGTGCATACAGTTGTTTTTTTAATATTCCGTGAAGTGAATCAAATTGGTATTGACCAACTCCTGTGATGGTGGGGACCTCAGAAGGAGGCTGAGATGAATCATCCACTGGATACTTCTGGCTGATGATGGTTGTAAATGTATTTTTCACTTGGATGCTAGCCTCTGCCATAATTGGGAACGGCCCCTTTAGTTGTTTAATTGGCCACCAACATTCAGTTGGCATTCGCTAAATAAATAATTCATGATTGGGCGTGACAAGACTGCAGAGCCTTGATTTGAACAGTAAGCTATGGGATCACTTCGCTTTGTCAGTAGCATGCTGTTTCTGCTCTTTAACATGCATGTAGACCTGTGACACCTTATTTTTAAGTATACCTGGTGCTGTTCCCGACGTGCTCTTCACTCCTCATTGAAATTGGGTTGATCCCTGGCTTGATAGTCTTGGTAGAGAGGGAGTTATGCTAAATCGCGAAGTCACACATTGTGGTAGAATATCACTCTGTTGCTGATAATAGCCCACAATGTCTCATTGATGCACAGTTTTGTACTGCTAAAACTGTTCTGAATGTGATTCGTTTAGCATGATGGTTGTACTACATTGTGAAGAGCAGGAGTGCTGAAGATATTGGTAATGGTAATTGACCATAGTCTACAGATGACTGAAGGCATCTCTCTCTCTCTGTTAGAGATAATTGGTTATGCAATCCACATCAGCTGCAGACCAAGGCAAGGAGGCATAAGCTACCAAAACTGGCACGGTGATTGAACTGTGCTGTTGCCGTTACTCTGCACTCCACTTTAGCCATCTGGCCAACTGAGCAACCCAACCCCCATGCTCACAGAAAATGTCACGGAATTTAAATCATAAGTTATATTACTCAATTTTCTGAAATCCGTTAGTTTGGTTCAAAAGAGACTTTACCTGAAACAATCCCTGTCAATTAAACTGGCCACATTCCAGTTCAGTGTGTTGCGTTTCTGCCAATTGTGAGTTAATATGATCATGGATGTTGAGGATATGAAGTTGGTCATTCACAAAGACATGGGCGTTTCTCGGCGGCGCGTCTTCGCTGGCAGTGGGATTCTCCATTCCCGTCGCTGGCCAATGGGATTTCCCATTGTAGGCACCCCATGCCGCCAGGAAACCCACAGGCAAGGGTGCACTGTCGGTGGAACGGGGGATCCTGCCAGTGGAGAATGCACCCAAAAAATAACTAAATGACATATTAGGTGGGTATGGTTGGGTGTTAACCACCGGCTTTCTGGGTGCGATCCAGACCTGTATTCATTTGCACTTAAGTCATTTTTTGGATGTTTGTGGAATTTCTCACCGGTCAATCCCGGAATTTTTTCTGCAGTGGGGAACTAAACATTTTGGAAGGTGCCCTGATCTCAAAGAGAGCTGAGGGCCTACCCCCCCCCCCCCCCCCCCACCCACAGACAATGCAACACCCTCCCCCCCCCCCCCCCCCCCCGCCAAATCAATAAAGCTTGAGCCCCACAACCATCCATTCAAGTGATCACACGTGCTATGTGTACACAGCAGGCCCCCCTTTTCAGGACACCACTCCACTCTCCTCTTTCTCTACCCCACCCCCCCCCCCCCCCACCCCCCCCCCCCCCCCCCCCCCCACCCCCCCACCCCCAAACCTTCATGATGCCCTGGAGTGGCCATCATCGCCTTGTCTCCACTTGTGGAGACAAGTACTAATCGGCGCCTGGGTGAGGCCTCGCCGGGCTGATGACTCAAGGATCATGCCCAGTGAGGGTGTGATCCAGACCACGCTGGGCACTGCGTGATTTATGATTGGTCTGTCGCCTGCCGCGAAGCCCGTTTTGGGCCTCTTTCATACTCCCAGCGCAACAAGATCTGCGCTGGGCGCAATGAGTGGAAAAATCATGCCCATAATTTCTGGTTAACTCAACAGCTTGCATTTATATGGTGCCTTCAACCACAAAACAAGGTACAGTAAGAAGCCTTACAACACCAGGTTGAAGTTCAACAGGTTTGTTTGGATCACTCTCTTTCGGGGCCCAGCTCCGCTTCGAAAGCTGGTGATCCAAACAAACCTGTTGGACTTTAACCTAGTGTTGTAAGACGTCTTGCTCTGCCCACCCCAGTCCAACGCCAGCATCTCCACATCACAGAAAAAGATTGCATGGTATTTTGGCAATAGAAAGTCATGGAGTTTTACAGTTCAGAACGAGTCCCTTCGGCCCATCGTGTCAGTACCAGCCTATAAACACCTAACTATTCTAATCTAATTTTCCAACGCTTGATCTGTAGCCTTGGACGCTATGATGTTTAAAGTGCTTGTCCAAATGCTTCTTAAATGTGGGGGTTCCCGTCTCTGCCACCCTTTCAGGCAGTGAGTCCCAGATTCCCGCCACCCTCTGGGTGAAAAAGTATTTCCTCAAATCCTCTCTAAATCTCCTGCTTGTTACCTTAACTCTATGCCCTCTGGTCATTGACTCCTCTACTGAGGGAAAAGGTTCCTTCCTATCTACCCTATCTATATCCCTTTTAAAAAAAAAATAAAAAAAAAAATAAAAAAAATTTGAATCTCCAATTATTATTTTTTCCAATTTAGCGTGGCCAATCCACCTAACCTGCACTTCTTTGGGTTGTGGGGGTGGAACCCACGCAGACACTGGGAGAATGCGCAAACACCACACAGACAGTGACCTCGGGCCAGGATCGAATCTGGGTCCTAAGCGCCATAGGAGCAATGCTAACCACTGCGCCACCGTGCCAGCCCTCCTATATCCCTCACCTTGATGAGGTTCCCCCTCGGCCTTCTCTCCTCTAAGGGAAACAAGCCCAGCCTATCTAGCCTCTCTTCTTTGCTGAAATGCTCCATTCCAGGCAACATCCTGGTGAATCTCCTCTGCTCCCTCTCCAGTGCAATCTCATCTTTCCTATAGTAGGTGGCCAGAATTGCACACACTACTCTAGCTGCGGCTTATTGAACATTTTATACAGCTCCATCATAACCTCCTTGCTCTTATATGCTATGCCTCGGCTAATAAAGACACGTATTCCATATATAGACAGAAACAGATGCCAAACTATGGAGTCAGATCAGAAGGGTTGACCAAAGATTTTGTTGAAAAGATGAGTCCTGGAAAGCGTATTGTGCATGCAGAGGAATTTTGGAAAAACATGCTAGTGCATAGAGTGCAGCAGCTATCTTTCATCACTAGTGATGGGGTGATGCGGCCAGGACATAAAAGCTAGAATAAGAGGATAAGGGGTTATGGGGTGGATCTAGACCTGCTGAGCTAGTGTAGGACTGGAACCTGAAAGTACCTCGGGCGGAAGAGAAAATGCTGGAAAATCTCAGCAGGTCTGGCAGCATCTGTAGGGAGAGAAAAGAGCTAACGTTTCGAGTCCAGTGACTCCTTGTCAAAGCTCTTTTGTAACTTAGACGATTGGATTTACTACTTTCAAGGACTAGGGTGCTAGTTTAGGTAATGGACATTGGAGATAATTGGTGAGCAAGACTTGGCATGGAACAGGATATACGCAACTGAAAACTTGTGGTTTTTAAAAATTGATTCGTGGCATGTGAGCTCTCCTGGCTAGGCCAGCATTTATTGCCATCCCTAATTGCCCTTGAGAAGGTGGTGGTAATCTGCCTTCTCAAACCGCTGCAGCCCATGTCTTGTGGGTACATCTACAGTGCTGTTAGGGAGGGAGTTCCAGCATTTTGACCCAGCAATAGTGAAGGAAGGGTGATATATTTCAAGTCAGGATGGTGAGTGGCTTGGAGGGACCTTCCAGGTGGTGGTGTTCCCAAGTATCTGCTGCCTTTGCCCTTCTAGATTATGGTGGATATTGGTTTGGAAGGTACTGTCTAAGGAGCGTTGGTGAGTTCTTGCAGTGCCTTCTGGAGTATGGGAAGCCAGCAAGGAGGGTATTAAGGTGGCAATAGCAAAATCACATATGTAGTAAACACTGGCATCAGTTCACAGCACAGAAGAAGGACATTTTTACCTTTGCACTGATAGATCGCTGAAAGGACTGTGCATTACATCCCGTTGTTCATAGAGTCACTACAGTGCAGAAGGAGGCCATTTGGCCCATCGAGTCTGCATCGACCCTAGGAAAGAGTGCCTTACCTAGGCCACACCACCTTATCGCCGTGAGGAAAGAGTACCCTACTTGGGCCCACATCATAACCCAGTAACCCCACCTAATCCTTTGGACACTAAGGGGCAATTTAGCATGGCCAATCCACCTAACCTGCACATATTTGGACTGTGGGAGGAACCCGGAGTACCCGAACATGGGGAGAAAATGCAAACTCCACAAGACAGTCACCCAAGGCCGGAATTGAACCCGGGTCCCTGGCTCTTTGAGGCTGCAGTGCTAACCACTGTGCCACATTGCCGCCCTCTTGTTTTCAATTGTTCCCCCCACATTTACTCATTTCCCTTTTTACATGCTGCAATGGATTTCGCTTACCGCACTGTTTCTAGGAAGGCATTTGTTTAAGGAAGGAGATGTGTATATAATAAAAAGTGCAGAGCTCTCTTCTTTATGGAGATACACCAGAGACTAAATGGTATAGATTAAATATGTTCAGCATGTTACGTAAATATGAGCCGTGACAGTAAGATAAAAAAGGATCTGTTTGAACTCATCAAAGGGAACTGCAGGACCAATATCAAAAGTTTTCATGCACAAAGCAATTAACTCCTGGAATGGACTTTGAGTTTGGGTAATGAAATATAAATTCGAGTAATTTTAGAGTCAGCTGGGTGCTTTGTTGGGATGACTGCTACATTTTCCAGATAAATGAGTTACGATGGAGCAAATAGCATTCCTTTTGCTTGTGATCTTGATTTTGTGAATTAATAGATTCATATTTCAGACAACGCTGCTACACATCTTATGTTAATGGTGTACATTGTTTCCCCAGTATTTCAACATAGTACAACTTTATTGTAGTAATTATCTCAGTTGTGGGACTGATTTATTTAGAAACAGAATTAATTGGACTAACGTTTCAAAGAATCATTCACACCAGTAATATTTTGCTCATTTTACAAATTTCTCTTGGGACTGAAACTCTAAGCCACTGTCTCTATCCATGGTGATCATTGTCTGAGTAATCTATGCACACAGAACAGTCAGAGTTGCATTTGAGCTCATCAACCAGTGCAAACCGCCAGGGCTGTTTAGATATTTTGTCCAGTTTTGCACTGGCTGCATAGGAATAATTTGCACTGGATTTTTCAAATAATGCCTAAGAATACTAATTTGAAAGTTGGAATTCCAATATGATCTGACCTAATGCCGTCATGGCTTGAGTAAGATTACATTTGGCCTACTTTCAACACCTTGCAGCCAATGAAGTACTTTTCTGAAGTGTATTCACTGTTTTAATATAGGGAGATACATCAGCTAATTTGCAAGATGCGCTAAAATAATGACCAGATAAGCTGTGTTAGTAATGGCGATAGAGGGATAAATATTAGCCAGGATACTTGGATAATTCTTTAACTCTTCTTTGAAAAACACCATGGGATATTTTATATTCACCTCCAAGAACTCCAGTTATACAAACCCCCTCCCAAGTATAGATATAAACCTCATTCTTATTGCACCTATTGGTACTTAGTTTATGTAGCCAAACCTATGAGAGTTTTGACTATGAATGGATGTGCAATCAAGTCTGAACTGTTTAATCTCCTTTTCTGGCCTGTACGGCGTAGTTCCACACGGGTTAGTACCTTTACCCACTGAGCCATCATAGGGTGCTTTTTGAAACATTTCTGATACAATCTGCCCATTAACAGATGATATTCTGCCTCTTGATATGTGTCAAGATATGAAGCTAAAGTTAAATTGAGAACTCGTATCAATATTGCTTTGCTTTTTTCTGGGTTTAAAATATTTAAATGTTGGAGAAATATCTTTATTTCGAGCATGAAATATAGTGACGGACACTAACTTTGAAAGGCACAGCCAAGTACAGGGACGTCCATGCAGTGCAAATACAAAACCAGCTGAAATGACCACAGACTCCCATCTTCACATAAGCATTGTCTGTCCCCTGATATCCTGTAACATCCCATGTATTGCCAGCAATGGGTTTTCATTTTCATATTTTTTTGGACACATGTGAGAGGGAATGGTTTTTGACAGGAATGGAATAACACTGCTCAAGAGAAAGTAAGTTCAAGTTGCCGAGAATAACTTTAATAAGGACACTGGAAGTCCACACCGAGTAAAAATAAGAACAACGTTTTATGTAGGAACAATATATATGCACTTCCTGGTAGATCCCTACTGGGTTCCGGCTTGGTCGGTGCCTTACTGGCCGACTTTCTATGCTCTGGGTAATCGAGATACATCGCCCCTAGCGGGGGTGCTCCTACTCCACAAGAGCAAGGGATAGATGAGCATTCCCACCCCGTTGGTCCCGTCTGGGATATTACATTAACTTTGTAGGATTTGAGGAACAGCAGGGTTCAGTTGAGCACAGCAACTCACTTGCTGCTACTACATTTCCAACCCCATAAGTGGTATGAAGGTTCAGCTGGAGGCTGAGTTCAGCGAGACTGAATGTTTAAATTAAAGAATTTGGTGAGTGAGGGAAATATTAGAGGTTGATCTCGTTATAAAATCTAGTTAGCAATTGTTTTGAAATTTTTTTCCAACTAAGGGGCAATTTAGCGTGGCCAATGCATCTACCTAGCCTGCACATTTTGTGTTGTGGGGGTGGAACCCACGCAGACAGAATGTGCAAACACAACACGGACCGTGACCCGGCGCCGGGATCAAACCAGAGTCCTCGGCACCATGAGGCAGCAGTATTTTTTTCCTAAATTTAGAGTAACCAATTATTTTTATTTTTCCAATTAAGGGGCAATTTAGCGTGGTCAATCCACCTAACCAGCACATCTTTGGGTTGTGGGGGTGAAACCCACGCAGACATGGGGAGAATGTGCAAACTCCACACGAACAGTGACCCAGGGCCGGGATTTGAATCCTGATCCTCAGCGCCGCAGACCCAGTGCGAACCATTGTGCCACATGCCACCCGTGAGGCAGCAGTATTAACCACTGCGCCACCATGCCACCCTTGCAGTTAGCATTTAACTTAACTATAACATTAAATTGAAATTTTATTTTTCATTTTACTCAGTGTAAAGCAAGCTCATTGCAAGAAGCAACTGTGTTTAGCTAACGGGGTAGTTCGAACTGGTACTCTAGCCGGCAGTGGCTGACTCCACTCCCTTGAATCGGAGCTAAAGTAAGTCGCAGGAAACTGAATGCAGCGAAACCAATTGCTGAATCCAGGAATTTGGTAAATTAGTGAACTCCGTGTATTGAGGGTGGAGATGTGTCGAGCCTTTTACAAAAGAGAACTGGTCCAAAGAAACCTGAGAGAGCAGAAGCCAGGAATCGTTAATGAGGTGTGCTGGTAGATGATATGTCCAGTTTTTGAAGTTTGTTTCCCCACACCCTTAAATGGGAGTGGTAGTTTAAACCATTTGGGGGAGACCCAAGTATTATATTTAACTTGCAGTATAACAAGTTTTGTCCATAATCAAATAGTGAATAATCATGGAGTGATATTCTAAACTTGAAACATGATTAGTTTACTTAAAAACAAAATAGTAAGTAATATGTTACAGCAATAGCAGGTGGATATCAGTATTTTCCATGGCAATCACGTTTGCAGTAAGTCTCTGCAACTTGAGGATCTACAGCTCAAGATTTGATGAGTCGGAGACTGAGCTTCAGATGCTGATGCATCAGGGAGGGGAGAGTTACTTGATCACTTTGTTTGAGGAGGGAGTCACACCCCTTAAACCAGGTGCTTCAGATTTGGTCCATGGTCATGGATTGAGACTGTAAAAGAGGCAAGGATGGGAATCCAAAAAGTAGCAATGGAGAAGCCGCGGCTCTTACAATTGTCTAGCAGGTTTGATGTTCTTGCAGCTTGGTGTGCATGAGAGCAGGGCCTGCAGGAAGAATGAGCAACCCGACCACAGTATTGCTGGACACAGGCAGCAATACTGGGGAAAGGCCATCCCATTCTGTTGGGATGGCCTTAACCTGAACTGCATTGGGACTGGTGCCCTGGAGAATCATATAAACCAAGCTATAGAGAGATCTTTAATTAAATAATAGTGGGGAGGGTTCATGTGAGGGGCAATTTGAACAGTTAACCGAGAAAAGGCAAGGCACTTGTGCAGGGTAGCGATATAGGTAATGTTAACCAGAGTCTCATAAGAAGGGGCAGAAAGTAGGGAAAAATTGTTGAAAGAGAAAATTAAATGCTCTTTATTTAAATGCGCGCCACATTTGTAATAAGACGGATGTCATAAAATAAGACGGATAGCACAAATAGAAATAAATGAATATGATATGGCCATTACAAAGATATGGTTGCAAGATCACCGAGACAGAGACTGAATATTTACGGGTACATGACATTTCAGAAGGACGGGGGAAAAAAAAGGCAGGGTAGTTCAGTTAATAAAGGATGCGATCAGTACAGTCAGGAGAAATGATCCTGGTCAGAGGGTCAAAATGTGGAATCAATTTGGATGGGGTTAAGTAATGGGCGAACAAGCCACTGGCGAGAGTGGGTTATTGGCCCGACAGTAGCTACACTGCAGTACAGAGCATAAATCAAGAAATAGGGGGGTTTGTGAGAAGGATACCAGTGGAAGATTTTAATCTTATAGATTGGACAAATCAAATAGGCCTGGAGGATGTGTGCACTAGATAGATTCTTGGAACAACACATTCTGAAATCAACCAGGGAACATGCTATTCCAGACGTTGAAATGTGTAATGAGATAGGATTAATTAATAACCTCCTAATAAAGAATCCTCGAGGCAAGAATGATCATAACATGATAGAATTTCACATTTAATTTGAGGCTGAGCAGTGTGGTTCTGAAACTAGTGTCTTAAACTTAAATAACACAATAACAATGATTCAAAGTCAGAATTGGCTAAAGTGGCATGGGAAAATAAGATTAAAAGTTAAGAGAATGGAGATGCAAAGGCAGACATTTATGGATATGTTTCCTAACTCTTGAGCTATTCCATTGACAAATGTGAGGAAAATGTGAGTTCTTAATATTTTAGCAATATTATTGCCATATTGTCATATACTAGGAAACAAGCTGGTGTGAGAGAGTTTGGCTGTTAACTGGTTTAATTAAACTGGAGACAGCTAGTCAGCAAAGATTCAAACATCAATGTAGGAGGTGTGCTGGCAAGAGGTTGAAATGGCAATGAACAGGGGGCCAGAACATTAGGCAGATCACAGAAGTGATTTTAAAGTTGCCTGTTGGATTTCAAAGGAAAAATATGCAATTGGGAGATTTTAAATGTGGGAGGCAAAATAGTAGGTTTACTTAATACATATAGTAGCCATAGAATAAGTTTTGAAAGATTGATCAATTCTGGGAAGAGGAACTTCTGAAGGATTGTGGACACAATAGAGTGGGAAATCAAAGGGAAAAGATGTATTTAAAGTGAGACTGAAGGCTGTGTGGGTGGCTGTAAGATCATGAACAAGACCTGTGAACATTGGATTTGTCACCACCCTCAAGAGAGGATAGTCTGTGTGAGATTTCCCCTAGAGCAACACCTCCCTACATCTGCACTATTTTCTTTATTTTGAATAAATGTTTAATTTTAATATTTAAAACCACAGAACGTGGTCTGGAACTTTCTTATATTGACTTCAGATAATCCCTCGTATACAAATTGCAAACCATTGCGGCTTGTTCCAAGTTTCCCTTTGGGATTTGGGCAGCCCGGCACTTAACCATCTACGGTGCCACAGCAGGAAGAAAGATGCTGACAAGGATGCACCATCTTTGGCTAACTCGGGAAATTAAAAATGTTATGAAATTGAAAGAAAAGATGTACAATGCTGTGAAGATTAGTGGTCTGCCAAACGATTGGTTAAATTTTAGAAAACCAGAAAAGAACGACGAGATAAAAAAGGAAAGAAATTGGAGTACGAAAAAAACCCAATCAGGAATATAAAATCAGACAGTTAAAAGCTTGATCTGGCACGTCTTGCAGAGATTGCCAGATCATGGATACCACCATTACACGTGAGAACACCACCCACCAGGTACGCGGTACATACTCGTGCGACTCGGCCAACGTTGTCTACCTCATACGCTGCAGGAAAGGATGTCCCGAAGCATGGTACATTTGCGAGACCATGCAGACGCTGCGACAACAAATGAACGGACATCGCGCGACAATCACGGGGCAGGAATGTTTCTTTCCAGTCGGTGAACACTTCAGCAGTCAAGGGCATTCAGCCTCTGATCTCCGGGTAAGCGTTCTCCAAGGCGACCTTCAGGACGCGCGACAACGCAGAATCGCCGAGCAGAAACTTATAGCCAAGTTCCGCACACATGAGTGCGGCCTCAACCGGGACCTGGGATTCATGTCGCATTACATTCATCCCCCACCATCTGGCCTGCGAAATCCTACCAACTGTCCTGGCTTGACACAATTTACACCTCTTTAACCTGGGGTTAACCCATCTCTGGATCTGTAATGATTTAATCACCTGCTAATGCTCTCATTCCAAGCATTGTCTGGCATCTTTGAATTTGTCTATATATATGTTTCTGGAACATACTTCTTCATTCACCTGAGGAAGGAACAGTGCTCCGAAAACTAGTGGCATTGAAACAAACCTGTTGGACTTTAACGTGGTGTTGTAAGACTTCTTTCTGTGCTCACCCCAGTCCAACGCCTGCATCTCCACATCTTAAAAGAAGTGGCTGCATTGGGTGTAATCTTCCAAATTCCCTAGAATCTGGAAAGGTTCCAGCTAATTGGAAAACTGCAAATGTAACACCATTATTCAAGAAAGGAGAGAGACCAAAAGCAGGAAATCTTAGGCCAGTTTGTGCAACACCGGTCAGTGAGAAAATGCTAGAATCCATTATTTAGGATGTAGCAGGACATTCATAACATGGCCAGGCAGAGTCAATATAGTTTTGTGAAAGAGAAATAGTGTTTGACAAATTTGTTTGTGTTCTTTGAGGAAAAACGGGAAAGGTGGCCAGTTCATGGTTTACAAGGGAAATAAAAATGACTGGAAAAATCCCTTGAGGTACGTGAAGTGAAAAAGATTGTTGAAGACAAATGTAGGACCCATCCAGTCAGAAACAGGCATTTATCATGGGGGACGTACTTTGGTTCTGTAATATGGTATGTAATATGGAGCATGTAATATGAAAAAACATACCAGAACTGTTGGGGAACACCGGGTTTAGTGAGAGGGAGGAACTGAAGGAGATCAGTATTAGTAGAGAAATGGTGTTGGGGAGTGAAGATTGATAAATCCCCAGGGCCTGATAATCTACATCCCAGAGTACTTAGAAAGTGGCTCTAGAAATAGTGGCTGCATTGGCGGTCATCTTTCAAGATTCAATAGGCTCTGGAACAGTTCCTACAGATTAAGGTTAGCTAATGTAACGCCACTATTTAAAAAGGGAGATAGAGAGAAAACAGAGAATTATAGACTAGTACACCTGAAGTTGGTAGTGGGGGGAATTTTAGAATCCATTATCAAAGATTTTATGGCAAAGCACTTTGAAAACAGTGGCAGGATCGGACTGCGTCAGCATGGATTTATGAAGGGGAAATCGTACTTACCAAATCTACTGGAATCCTTCGAGGATGTAACTAGTAGAGTTCGTGAGCGGGAGGCAGTCCCACATAAGAGATTTGCACGTAACATTGAAGCACATGGGATTAGGGATAGTGTATTGCGATGGATGGAAAACTGGTTGGCAGACCGGAAACGAAGAGTAGGAATTAACAGGTCTTTTTTCCAAATGGCAGTCAGTGATTAGTGGAGTACCGCATGGATCGATGGGGGCTGGGACCCCAGCTATTCACAATATACATTGATAATTTAGATGGGGCGGCACAGTGACGCAGTGGTTAGCACTGCTGCCTCAAGGCGCCGAAGTGCCAGGTTCGATCCAAGCTCTGGGTCACAGTCCGTGTGGAGTTTGCACATTCTCCCTGTGTCAGTGTGGGTCTCACCCCCACAACCCAAAAGAAGTGCAAGGTAGGTGCATTGGCCATGCTAAATAGCCCCTTAATTGGAAAAAAAAATTGGATACTCTAAATTTTTTTTTAAATTAATGATTTCGATGAGGGAACAAAATGTAATATCGCCAGATTTGCAGATGACACAAATCTGGGTCCCCGACCCTGACGACAGGTGAAGGGGCACAAAGGATATTTGGAGGGGGGGGGGGGGGGGGAGAGGCGGGAACAGGCTATTGAGTTTGATGATCAGCCATGATCACAATGAATGACGGAGCAGACTCGAAGGGCTGAATGGCCTCCTCCTATTTTCTATGTAATATGGAGTATGGATAAATGGGAATTTGTAGATGTTATGCATTTGGATTTTGAAAAGCACTTGATAAGATGCCATGTAAAAAGTTATGCAAAAGAGCTGATTGTGTTGGAAGTGACATATTGGCATGGATGCAGACTCGGGATAAATGTGTAATTTTCAGGTTGGCAAAATAACTAATGGAGTGCCACCGTGATCAGTGCTGGGGCCTCAACTATTTTGATGTATATTAATGACTTGGATGAAGAGAACGACTCTTGTAATCAAATTTACTGATGACGCAAAAATAGATAGGAAAACCCAGTTGTGACGAGGATACAAAAGAGTTTTCATAGTGATATTGGTTGGTTAAAGTGACTGGGCAGAAATTTGGCAGGTGGAGTATAATGTGAGGTTGTCAACTTGGCAGGATTATTTAAATAGAGACTGTAGGGCGATCTGGGTGTCTTTGTACTTGAACCACAAAGTTAGTACAGTAATTAATTAGGAAGGCAAATGGAATGTTGGCCGTTATTGCAAGGGAATAGAGTGCAGAAGTAGGGAGTTGTTGCTACAACTGTACAGGACATTGGTCAGACCGCATCTTGAAGTCCTGTGTACAGTTTTAGTTGTCTTATTTAAGGAGGGATATACTTGTATTGAAAGCAATTCAAAGAAGATTCACTAGGCTGATTCCAGTATAATTGTGTGTCTTTTGAGGGAAAAGCTGAGCAATTTGGGCCTATCCTCCTTAAGAGTTTAGAAGAATGGGAGGTGATCTTATTGAAACAGGAGATTCTGAGAGAGCTTGACAGGATAGATGCTTGAGGGTGTTTCCATTCTTGGGAGAACCTAGAACTTGGGCACAGTTTAAACATAACTGGTCTCGCATTCAAGACCAAGAAGACGAGGGATGTCCTCTCTCTTGGGTCATTGGCCTTTGGAGTTCTCTTTCACAGAGAGAAGTGGAATCTGAGTCATTGAATATATCCAATGAATTAAACTGAGTTAGAGTTTTGATTGTCAGTGGAGTCGAGAGTTAAGGGGGACAGGCAGGAAAGTGGAAATAAGGCCACAATCAGATCAGCCCTGATGGTATTGAATGTCAGAGCAGGCTTAATGGGCCGAATGGCCCACTCCTATTTCTTGCGATACTATGATATGATCTTATTTCTTTTCTATTCTTCCTTCCTCTCCATATTTAGGCATCAGAGCTAAATAGTGCACGCTTGCATGATATTTTGGGTATCATCCATGGCTCAATTGGTATCATTCTCACCTCAAAAGTTCCAAATTCAAGACCCATTTACAGGAGTTGAGCACAAAAATTACAGCTAACATTCCAGTGCAGGATGAGACATTAATCTGAGGGCCCAAATGCTCGCCCAGGTAGATATTAAAGATCTTGTGGCACAATTTTGACGAAGAGCAGGAGAATTATCGCCTGGCCAATATTTATCCCTCAATCAACATCGCACGCTAAATTGCCCCTTGGAAAAAAAAATTGGGTTCTAAGTTTATGTTTTAAAAGAAGTAAAAAGAAAAAGACCCTTAAGAGTCCAAAATGGGAGAATTTATAATGGAGAATAAGGAAATGGCAGAGCAACTAACCAACTTCTTTAGTTCTATCTTCACAGATGACGACACGTATAGCTTCCTAGAAATGCCAGTGAACCAAGTGTCCAGTGAGATGGAGGAATTGGAGGAAACATAGTATTAGTGAAATAAAATGCTGGAGCAATCAATGTGCCTGAAAGCTGATAAATCCCTAGGGCCTGATAATCTACACCACCAAGTACTAAAGGAGATGGCCATGGATATAGTGGATGTTTTGGTTGTCATCCAAAATTCTGTAGGTTCGGGAACAGTCCTGGCAGATTGGAGGGTGGCTAATGTCACCACGGTATTTAAAAAAGGAGTGGGGGACAAAACAGGAAATAACATACCTGTTAACCTAACATCCGTAGTCGGGAAAATGCTCGAGCCTAATATAAAGGGTGTGATAACAGGACATTTAAATATCAACGCAATTAGACAAAGTCAACATAGATTTATGAAAGGGATATTATGTTTGACAAACCTACTGGAGTGTTTTGAGGATGTAACTAGTAGAATAGATTAGGGAGAACCAGCAGATGTGGTGTATTTGGATTTTCAAAAACTTTTGATAACGTCCCACATAAGAAGATAGTGTGCAAAATTAAAGCACATGGGATTGGAATTTATCTTGGCATAGATTAAGAATTGGTTAGAAGACAGGAAACAGAGTAGGGGTAAATGAGTATTTTTCGGAGTAGCAGCAGGTGATGACTCGTGGGGTACCGCAGGGATGGGTGCATGGGTCCCAGCAATTCACAGTATATGTCAGTGATTTGGCTGAGTGAACCAAATGTAATATTTCCAAGTTTGCTGACGGCACAAAACTAGGTGAGAATGCGAGTGGTAAGAAGGATGTTAAAAGACTTCAAGGCAATTTAAACCAGTTTAATGAGTGGGAAAATACATGGCAGATGCAGTATAAAGTGGATACGTATGACGTTATCCACTGCGGTAGAAAAAACAGATTGGCAGAGTATTATTTAAATAGTGATAGATTGGGAAATGTTAATGTACAAAGGGACCAGATTATCCTTGCACACCAGTCACTGAAACCAACAATGCAGGTGCAACAAGCAGTTAGGAAGGCAAATTGTATGTTGGCCTTCATTGCAAGAGGATTTGGGGGACAGGAGCATGGATGTCTTGCTGCAGCTGTGCAAGGCCTTGGTGAGACCGCATCTGAAGTATTGTGTGCAGTTTTGGTCTCCTTACCTAAGAAAGGATACACTTGGCATTGAGGAGGCGCAGTGAAGGTTCAACAGACCTGGCAGGATTTGTGTATGAGAAGAGATTATGTTGATTAGGCCTGCATTCACTGGAGTTTAGAAGAATGGGAGGGGATCTCATTGAATCATAAAACGCTGACAGGGCTGAACGGGTTGGGGGGAGGGGGGGGGGGGGGTAGGCACGCACGTGGGGGGTATCCAGAACAAGGGGTCACAGTCTCTGGTTACAGGGTAGGCCACATGGAACTGATATGAGGAAAAACCTGTTCATTCAAGTGGTGGTGAACCTGTGGAATTCTCATCCACAGATGGCTGTGAAGGGCAAGTCACTGAATATATTTAAAAGGGAAAAGATAGATTTCTCGACAGCAAATGCATCAAGGGGTATGGGGAGAGAGTGGGAGTCTGGTGTTGAGATAGAGGATCAGCCATGACCATACTGAAAAGTGGAGAGAGCCCACGGAGCTGATTGGCCTGCTCCTATTTTCTATGTTTCAGTCACGTTCCAGAAGACAAATCTTTTTGTTGCTTAATGTTAATAAATGGGATTTGCGTGCGTCACCACTGATAAATTGTACTTTGCTTGCAATCACAACAATTATTTAATCATGAAATAAGTGCTTCATTTCATTGTGTTTTCTCCCTACTCATCCCCTGACGGTGCTGACTTGAGTTGGAGCACAGCTCTCCAGATTTCGCTTAAATGGCCTCCCTTCTTGCTTGCCTCTTGATAGTGAATCCAAATGGAGGAGTGCTTCACAGCAAAACCCACTGCATCCTTGCTTATGCTTGCATTTTTATCAGGGGCCCATAGACTGAGAATGGTGAATCACTTCAGTATAGCTCAAGGATTGAATTTAGGCTGCTGCTTTGCATCGCCCAATGCCAATTAATTTATCCATTGACTCGTTCAATAAACGCAAAAGTGTTTTGTCAATTCTCAAGCTGCTGGGACATAGTGTGAAAAATTGATTTTCATTTACAATTCCTAATTTCTCTTGTTCTGTCTGTGGAGGCTTCCTGGACTATTTTATCTGCAATTGTGTCATTTGATCGAATATAATAGTAAATGAGATATTCTACATTAACGTGGCCCAGCGCTGTTAACCTAGATATATCACTAACTCAGTGCAGGCTTTAACATTGATGGAATGTAGCCTCAGAAGGAAACAACTCTATTTTCTACTCATTCAGATTCTTTATTGTGTTATATTTTGGTTTTTATTCAAAAATGCCAGTTCTGAGCCCTGAATGGGAGAGAACTGTTTAGAAAATACTTAAGTATTTGCCTCCTTTCTACTCTTTGCATCGGATTTGGTTGAGTGGCATTTATCCAGAGCCAGTCTATCCCATGATGGGATGTTTATTTTCGAAGACTTTGGCCGGAATTCTTCGGTTATTGCAATTCACCTTTCCTGCTAGCCACGCACCCCCACCCGCGGATTTCCCGGCAGCGTGGGTGGTTCCGCTGAGAAATACCATTGACAAGTGGCGGGAAGATTTAATTCCACCGCCAGCCGGGTGGCCGTGAAACACGGGACCAGAGAATCCCGCCCTTCATCAATCAAATCAATTTATCCCCATTTATCCCGTACCAACCTCCCGAAACAGGCGCCGGAATGTGGCGACTAGGGGCTTTTCACAGTAACTTAATTTGAAGCCTACTTGTGACAATAAGCGATTTTCATTTCATTTTTCATTTCATTTCATTGAAAAATCTGCTTGCATGAGGTTAGTTTTCTGGGATTGTACAGAGGGAAGCAGAGTCAATGTTGCAATGAAAAGTAAACTTGGTTTCTGTCTTCACAGATGCTGCCTGACCTGAGTTTTTTCAGCATTTCCTTTTCTTATTTCAGGTTTTCAGCTTCTGCGGTGCTTTGCCTTCGTAGAATGAAAACATTTGATGATTTAGTTTTTAAACTGTTTTGATGAATTGCTCCCACTCCCTCGGCCCAGCTTCACAAACCTACAGCAGGGCAGAGAAATCTTTTCAACAATGCAAATCTATTTAAAATGACTCGCATGTACAAAACCTTTTGAGAACAGCCACAGGGGTCTTACCAATTCTGAAACTATTCAGTTTGCTTTTAGAAACAGCTACAAGGATGTCTAATTTGGAATTTAATGATTTTGATTTTGTCTGTCTTTGGGGCCAGAGGAGGACTTGGCAGCTGCAGGAAATTATCAAAACAATTATTTTAAAATCAACACGTTGAATGATTTCAAATTGAAAGCATGTCTCTATCCTCTCCGTCTCATCATTTGATCAGATTATAGAACCTCAGCAGTTTCTGAATGTAGAGCATGAGGCCTCTATTTTTTTAGATGCTGCTTGCTGCTTCTTTCAAGTGGCACTGCCTCGCATGTTGTGCCATTTCAGCGCCCACTTTCTGCCTTACTGTGACGAAAGAAATATTTATTTCTCTACCTTTCCGATGTTGATTAGTGCAACATCCCGGCCCCTTTTGAAATCCATGTGTTTTTGTTTGAAACAAGTTAGGAGTGCAGCCTCATATTAATGTTATTGAAGGACTCTCATTAACAGTATGTGCCGAACCGGTGTTTCTTACTAATCTCACAGTAATTAATTTAGGCAAGAGCTTAATTCTTGAGAGAATGTGATCATGTGAGCCATTAGGAACATACTGGCCATCGCTGTACACCACAATTTCTGTTGTCACCAAAAACAAATTATAAGCAGCCCATATGGATCCTATAATATGTATTTAAATTACTGATGAGCTACTTTTTGTATTTGGGTAAAAATAAATGATGTGATAAATAATGCAGCTCATGATCCCATTTAACCCCTGAATGAAATTAACCTTTGGTCACTTTCCTCTCCTGCAAATAGTGTATATTTTTATCTTTACCATTTTCCCTTGATCTTTAATTAGCATTTTTGAGAACTCTTTTGGCAAATGTTCTCGCAGGCTTTGTGATACAGTTAAACATTGGCTATCACATCAGTCCTCTGTAAATAATGCGGGTCCTCTACAGTAATAGACTTTGTAACTTCTACTAAACTAGTTTCAGGGCTGCTTATATGTGGGGAAAAGAACCTGACCTATTTTTACGCAGCATAGGCATAGCTCCTTTTATATTTCAGTGAGTTTACCATCTGTCTTCTTCTTGCACCATCAATCTTACTCCTTGTCATTTACCCCTGCTGTTGACAACTTTGCTGTTCCTTTAATGAAATCGGAATTCACTGTTTAAATAAAATGCTCACACAAGATTTCTGAAGTAGACTGAGTGTAAGAGGGAGGCCGAGCTTGCATGTATATAAAGCTTTTCATCTGGATGGTCCGAAGTTCTTTGCAGCCAGTGAGTTGCTTTTTAAATTTACCCACCATCAGCATTCACGGCCATCAATTTGTACACCGCAAAAATTCCACAAGTAGTAATGATTTAATTTAGATAATTAAACAGTTTGGTGTTGAGTGAGGGATACGTATTGGACAGAGCACTGGAATAATGCTCCATTGCACTTTAAATAGTGCCATGCCTTTGTTTTCATCCTCCTGGCCTCTTCTGAAAGACAGCACCTCCAAAAAAGCAGTACTCCCTCAGTACGTCAATGAAGTGTCCATCGAAATTCAGTGATCAAATAATGCAGTGGAATTTGAATCATTGGTCCTGACAAAGGTATGAGTCCTGTAATTGAGCCAACCCAACACTTTATAGTTTATCATATTATTAAACTTGTGGAAAGGAGGTTTGAATATATTGCTTGAGACTTTTTATTTCAATTTTGTGGAGCCTAGCTAAGTAGCAACCAGCTGATTACCCACACTTGTCCTGCTGGGTGTGCTGAACCGTGATCAGAAGCAGAAACTCTGGTTAATTTTCACAATGCTCTTGTTTCAAATCAAATAAAATGCCAGGCGTGTAAAAATCAGACTTCTGTGGCATATAAATTCAATGCCACTCCAGGATAAAAAATTACCTGAGTCATCGTCACTTCTGCTTTATGGTAGGATGGTCGGTTTTGTAAAATTAAGTTCTTTGCTAAATGATTATAATTTTTTTAATAAATTGAAAGCTTATTTAAAGCAATTATTTGGTTCTTTTTTAAAAAAGGGCATTGGTAATATTGTAGTGTTCTGACACTGGATAAATCTTTGATACTAGTGCAGCTTTGTACTATTCCTCACTATTCTTACAAAAGCACTGACGTGGGTAAATCTCCACCTCTGGTACATTGGGCATAACATCTGAGAGCTGAAAGTAACTGTCAGCAAGTTCTTCAGCAGTGGAGGACAAATTAGCTATGCCCAAGACTGTCCATCTGTCATCCAGACCATTGTTGCACTTGATCAACTGCAGGCACCCTATCTGATTTGTACTTCCAGCTCAAAATGAATCCAAGATATTTCAGGTCTTTAAACTAGTTTAAAAACCTCCTCACTGTCGAGGCAGCCCTTTTAACTTATTTAATAACATTTCGCCTCATATTCAACCTGGAGTATTTTGAATCTGTTTTTTTTTTCTTTATTTGTTTTTTTGTAAACTTAATTACCCAATTAATTTTTTCCAATTAAGGGGCAATTTAACGTGGCCAATCCACCTACCCTGCACACCTTTTGGGTTGTGGGGGCGAAATCCATGCAAACACTGGGGGGAATGTGCAAACTCCACACAGACAGTGACCCAGAGCTGGGGTCGAACCTGTGACCTCGACGGCGTGAGGCAGCAGTGCTAACCACTGTGCCAGCCGTGCTGCCCCTGGAATCTGAATGTTAATGCATTATTGTGCCCTCCTTTAAATTATTTCAGTGAATGCAGGAAATGTGAATTTTGTTTCTCGTTCCCACCCATCCTCCAATTCGCTTCCTCCCCACCCTCCTCCTTTCTTGGGACTGGCCTGCTGGGATATAGAGCTAAGAATAGAGAGATACATAACCCAATTGTCACTTCAGCCAGCTATTCAGTCCAATCTGTCTTCCTTGATTAAGATTAGTACACCTAGGTTTCTTAATCCTTCCCTGCGGTCACCAAAATATTTTATCACTAATCCTGCACAGAACCAGGGTGTTGAACGTGGATCCACCTTGTCGGTATGACTTTATGCCACATTCTTAGGATGAACATGAAAACCCTCATGGCCCAACATAGATGTAGAGAAATAATTTCCGTTTCAGCTGACTAAAAGAAAACTCTGTAGATCAAATCTTGCCAAGCCGTTTATTAGCTGGAATGCAGTTCATTGTCATCATAGCCATGGATAATGCATCTGGATGAAGATCTAAAACTAATATATCATCTAACAGATGCAATTACTTGAATTAACCGTGAGACTCAAAAGTCACAAAACATGCCTAATTTTAGATCTCCCTCTTTCCAAGACCTTTCCAATGGCTGGCAAGTAATGCATACCTTCAAATTTGAGCAAACACCATGTCTAAAGAACAGTTATGCTGACAGAATAATTGTACCTACTTTTTACTTGTCTCACACTCCTCCACAACTCCATATTATAAGGTTGGCGGTCTCTGTGCCGCCTACATTTCATTTAATTTCAAACCTTGTTCTGATGTATATGGTAGAAGACCAGGTTAGATGTTTTTAAAAACTGGCTGTATTGCCAAAAGAAGACTTCAAATCTAATACATGCTGCACCCCTTATCCAGTCTGGTACGCCTCAATTTTCTGCTCTCTCTTCCCTATGAAGCTTAACATGCCACAAATAAGTTAAGGGCTTCCTCCAGTCTATTTTTAGTTCTAATAACTAAACAAAATACGCTTTTTGTCACTCAGCAGTCCTGCAAGTTATAATTTAATTCTGTCGACTGTGGCAATCATGGACAGAGCCATTGTTTTACGTGATAACAGAAAATGCTAGAAATACTAATAAGGTCAGGTAGCATCTGTGGAGAGAGGAATTGATTTAAGATTTCAGGCTGGTGACCATTCATCATGAGATGTTTTGCTCCTATAGATAAGATTTTCAACTCTGAAAGACTAATCTTCAAGAATATTGGTTTTCTGACAGCTTGTCGCATTTGGGTATTAGGAACTGATTGTCAAGAACAATCCTACTTTATTGCTGTATCATTGGTACTGATGGCCAAGGTAGAGTCATGAACAATTTTTTAAAAGAGTTAATTTACTCCTACCCTTGCAGCACCTGATTTTTTGTTTCTTTTTTTCTCACCGCTGAACTCGTAGAGGGTTGTCAATAAACATCTAGTGTTCTACGTGACAGACATGGATTTGATTCCAGCACTTAGTCAAGTGGATCTCCAGGGAACCAGCAGCGGCAGTATCATTAAGTAGGGAGAGCAACCAAATTCTGACAGACAGCAAACTAGGCAGCAAAGTCAACTGAATCCCTTCATTTTTAACTTGGAATTTTAGAGTTACTGAAATAATTGTTAGGGACATTCACATGGGATTAAGGAAGAAACTGAAATATAGGGTGCGATCTACCTGAATTGGGACAGAGTCTCGTTGCGCAAGATCGTAGCGGAGCACCGAGTAACACCCTGCTATCTAACGTCCATCTGAGTAGATTGGGGGCCTCAGCCGATGAGGCTGCACTTAGCCCCATTTACTGCCCTGAGGAATGCTGCTCGATTTTAAATGGCGTCCCAATCTCTCAAGCCTCCGTGCGACCCCTGAACCCCCCAACTTACTATAAGGGTGCCATCCCATGTGGTCCCCATTTGTTGCGAACCGTACGAATGGCGCACGCCCGGTGTCTCCAAGGCGAAGGGGTTAGATCCCATGCCTTGGGTAGATATTGGGTGTTGTGTTATGCTGCTTCGGGTAACACAGGCTGCAACTTGATGCAGTCTTAACTAAAGGATGCTCCAGACTCTGAAATGTGTTCAACGTGTTTATTGAACTATTAACACAGTTCTCAAATGAGTTCGACTCTCTGCTAATCTAACTGCAGTGACTCAGTCTAACTGTATCAGCTTGCTCTAAGCCACATGCTGGGGTGTGATGCTGCTATCAACCCTGTCTAACTCTCTCGATGTCTGTCTGTGGAAAGAGGCAGGGTGTGAGTGCCTCATCCCTTTTATAGTGTTTATGTCATGCCCCCTTGTGGTGATGCCACCTCAGAGTGTCCTGACTGCCCATTGGTTGTGTCCTATTCTGAGTGTTCATTGGTTGCACGTTTGCATATCATGACATTGGGAACGCATATTAAAATGAGACTAGCTGATGCACTCTAATATGCAAATTTGCCCAAAGGTGATCCGCCCATCATGGGCGGGAGTCATATTGTGACATCTCGTGAGGCACGGTGAGCCGGGTAGATCCCGTAAGTGGGATCTTGTGTTGCGCCGTGCTGGTTTTTGCCACAAAGAAACCAGTAGATCCCGCCCATGATCTAAGAAATTTTTTTTTAAATGTAGAATTTAAAAAAAATTATAATTGAGGAACTGGGCGTTCAACAAATATAAAAATACTGTTTCACGGCCAGCGAAGCTGTTTAGTAGTAATTATGAACTTAGTACACTGTTAAAAGCTCAGTTACACCTCATTGACAGGTGAAACTCTTTTCTCGGGATTTCAGACAGTAATAGTACATGGACGTTCTCGTCCATTCCATGACTTTTAATTGTTTTCGGAAGGACCTCATGTACATGCCGTTTTGCAAAGCATAGACTCATTGACAACAATTTATGGTTTTCCGTGTTTAACTGTGCATGTGTGGACTCCAGAAGTCACTGTTAGTTTCAGAGGACTAATGGTGGTGAATGCTGATCACTACTGTAAAATCCATGTTTTATTCTTTCCACTTCCATATGTTGCTATCCTCCTCCATCTGTGCAGGTTTATCTGTGGTTGACCAACGTTTTCACATAATGCAAGATTTTACTTTGTGATGGTGTAACATTGACTGCCACAAATTAGCGGACTATTTAGCCTCACTCGTGATTATTATTTCCAATCAGAAGAGGTGTAAACAGGCTGCCACTTTACTGCCACAGGCTGCCTATCTTGCGCTATTACCGTAAAGTCAAAATTAGCCCCTTGGAGCCACTCTAACCAGAGCCGAGATTGTAACCAATTATTTTTCCCTCCTCTGAGGGAGACTTCTCCACAAAGTCAAAGGCATTCCATCTCATTCTGTTTCCCTGTCAGCAACAAGGTAAGTTGATCCAAGTAGACAACTGATTGAACTCTATAGCAGTCCTCTGATTGGAAAGCCAACAGAGTGATTGCAGATGTTATGAGGTCGTTTTAAAATAGGCCCATAAATATGTGACAGTAAAATGTAGTTTACTGCTCCAGCAGAGGGACAACCAGCTGAATGGCTTCCCTCCTGTGCTGTAATCTTATGTATTTCTGCAATATGTCGAAGATGAGTTCAAGCTTCAGTTCAGCTTTGCCTTCTTATTGAAAGAGTGTAAATCTATAAGAACCAGAGAAATTACGTTCATGAACATAAATTACATTGCTGAGGTGGAGAGTGCATTTATTTTCACATCTTATATCTATTCATACCTTAGTACAGACTGTTGAGGTTAACACCGACATGGTTTGGGATGGAATAAGAATTAGTGAATTGGAATCATCAAATAATACAGCAGAGAAGAGGCCATTTAGTCCATTACATCTGTTCCAAAGCATCCAACTAATTCCACTCCCCTGTTTTTTCCCCGCCTTTTACCAAGCTTCTAATCAGCATACTTATCACAATCTTTTGGTTTCATATTTCTTTGCCATGTACGCCTGTGAAGCATTTGGGATGATTTTCTATATTGAAGGGTGCTCATAAATGCAAGTTAATGTAGTGATAGCTAGTTAGAGCATTTGCAGAGCCAATGAAAGTGGAATACAGCAACTTCTCAGGGCTGTTTAGCACAGGGCTAAATAGCTGGCTTTTAAAGCAGACCAAGGCATGGTTCAATTACCGTACCAGCCTCCCCGAACAGGGCGCGGAATGTGGTGACTACGGGCTTTTCACAGTAACTTCATTTGAAGCCTACTTGTGACAAGCGATTTTCATTTCATTTCCCCTACCCAACAGAATTATTTTCATCCACTGTGTTATCAGATGCATGTGTGGGGGAGGGAAATTGATGTATTTTCTTTGTTCAATGTGTAGTTTCATCCCTTTTGAGTTCAGAAGGAATGATTAGTAAGACTTTAAGGAGCTGTTCGATTTTGCTGTGGATTTCACAAAGTCACCGTTTTCAGGAAATGGCTTCTTTCAGGATGTCATTGGTGAAAGTTTTAGGAGCAGTTCAATCATGGGTAGTATGTAGCAGAAGGAGATGGTTGTAAACTGGAGTTTCAAAATAGGGCTGGGGAGACAGCAGGTGGGGAAAAAAATACTAATTTTAATGGGAACGTAGGAGCAGGAGTAGGTCATTCGCCTGTTCCGCAATTAAACTAAATCATGGCTGATTATTGACCTAAGCGCTGTTTTCACACGCCTATCCCCATATCTCTTGATGCCATTAGTATCCACAAATCTATCAATCTCTGTCTTGAACATACTCTCTAACTGAGCTCTCACAGCCTCTGTGGTAATGAATTCCAAAGATTCACAGCCTCTGAATGAAGAAATAACTCTTCAGCTCAATGTTGAATTCCTTTCCGCTTATGTATCCCCTGCTTCTAGATGCCCCCCCCCAGTCAGGGAACACATCCTTTCTGCATCTACCCTCAAGACGATTGTAAGTTTCAATTCACTCTTCTCAACTCTAAAGAATACAGGCCCAGTCTCCTCAATCTCTCCTTGTAGCACAGTCTCACCATTCCGGGGATTAGTCTGGTGAACTCCCTCGATGCAAAGTGTGTCCTTCCATGGGTAAGGGGCCCAAGCTGTGCACAATACTCCAGGTGTGATCTAATCAAGGTTCTATACAATTGAAGCAAGACATACTCTTAAAAGCAGTGCATTAGAGGTTATGTGCTTGAGAAGCAATTTATCTCTTCATTTCTAACCTGTGATGTTGTAAGTCGGTGCCTATGATTAATGAAACAGGATGGACAAATTATTTTATTTATCAGCTCAATGCAGTTATTATGTAGATCATTTAAATTTCCATCGCTGTACCTCGACTGGATGGCTTATGTACTTTGTCCTCATCCATGATTGCGTTGTGCATCAGCAACCAAAGTTTCTTTCAGTGCTAATTGTAACCCAATGGACATTTGACAATACTAATCCTGCATTCAGATTTCTGTGCTGATAATAGGTGAAACTGATTGTTTCATGGATTGATTTTTTGTTGTTGTTGATTTTAATTGATTTTTTCTCAGAACACTCAAACTACTTTGGGGTGGATGAAAATCTGGGCCCTGTGGCGGTGAGCATTAGACGGGAAAGGCTGGAGGACAGTAAAGAGCATGGAGCTCAATACAACTACCGGACCATCCTTAGAACAAGTGAGGTGAGATCAATGAAATCTACTTGTATCTGACTCGAGTAAATATTTAGTTATATTGGTTTTAAAAATGCTGATCAGGATTACCACAAAGTTTCAAGAGACATGTATACTTAATTGGTGTTTTCTTTGTTCCCAAATTCTTTATCCCCTAAAAAAGATTTCCATCAATATGGCACCAAGGATGTCATGTGCATTTAGGCATGCAGTAGCTATTTGGCAGACATGAGAGGTACCTATTTTCCTCCCAGCATGATCAAACAAATAAAGACATTAGTAACTGCTGAATCTATTGGTGTTTTTTGTTGAAAGAAGAATTGTTAGCTGGGATACTCTTTAAGAACTTGTGCTTTGTTTGCATTAGTGTCACATGGCATTTAGTGTTGACTTGAAGCAGTAAAGCAAGCATGTAGGGCCTTGGTATAAAGTCTCATCTATGACATGGCACTTTCAACAATGTAGCACTCCCTCAGCATGACATTGCAGTTTTGACCTACTAAATGTGTTGGAAGTCCTGGAGTGGAGCTTGAGCCTGTGACCTTCTGATGCAAGTGTGCTGTCAACTAAATTTGACGAACAAAAATCATAATTTAGTAGATTTGTTGCAAGAGGTTTTGAGGAAGTAGCAAGGAAAGGGGTAAAAGGAGAACCTGTAGCCGTGGACTTGAATTCGTAAAGGCATTTGAAAAGGTGCCATATAAAAGATGGTGTAGGAGGTGACCTATTAACATGGATAAAGAATTGGTTAGCTAGCAGGAAGCAGAGAGTAGGGATAAATGGGTATTTGTTTTGGGATTGGCACGCTGAAGCTATAGAGGAGTGCTGGGGCTTCAGGTACAGCAAGTGGTTAGGAAGGCAAATAGAATGTTGGTGTTTATTGTGAGGGAATGGAAAATAAAAGTAGAGAGATTTTACTGCAGGAGCAGTGGTGCGACCACATACATCTAGAGTACTGTGTCTCCTTATTTGAGAAAAGATAAAATAGTGTTAGAAGCAATTCAGAGATGGTTCACTCGACTCATTGCTGGAATGAAGGGCTCATGAAGAAAGGTAACAGCCTCCCCGAACAGGCGCATGAATGTGGCGACTAGGGGCTTTTCACAGTAACTTCATTTGAAGCCTACTTGTGACAATAAGCGATTTTCATTTCATTTCATTCATTTCATTGGCGTTTAGAGGTGATTTATTGAAACATATTAGATCCTGAGGGGAGTTGATAGGTTAGATACCCAGAGGATGTTTATATTTGCGGGAGAGATGAGAACTTGAAGACACAGTTTAAGAACTTGGGGGCACAATTTAAAAATAAGAGTTAACCATTTTAAGACAGACATTAGGAGAAATATTTTCCCCAGAAAACAGTGAAGGTTCGATCATTGAATTTGTTCAAGGCAGAGTTAGATAGATTTTAGATAGACAATGGAGTCGAGGATTATGGGGGGGGGGGGGGGGGGGGGCAGATGGGAAAGTGGAGTCAAGACCACAGCCAAATCAGCCATGATCTTATTGAATGGGGGAGCAGGCTCGAAGGGCTGAATGGCCTAGTCCTCCTAATTTCCTGTGTTCCTTTGATAGTGATGTGATTTTTGACATGGTGGAAACTGCTCCAATTCTAAATGACGACACCTATCTGGAACTCAAAATCTCTATGTAACACTGGTACACGGGCTTATTCTGACCAACAATTATAAACATAAGCACAAGAACAAAAGAATACTTGAATCACATCAGTGACTGTACAGAACTCCTGTTATAACGTTTAGGAGCATGCAGTAATTTACTTGAAGTCAGTGTCCATTTTAAAGGGTCTACTACTGCTGTAATGCAAGATCTTGTGATTGGCTTTAAAATTCTGTATAATGAGACTGAACATCAGGTTCAAATTCTCTGTTCTTCAGTGTTGCTAGGGCAGCACGGTAGTGCAGTGGTTAGCACTGCTGCCTCATGGCGCCAGGGGCGCGGGTTCGATTCCGGCCCCGGGTCACTGTCCGTGTATTGTCTGCGTGGGTCTCACCCCCACAACCCAAAAAGATGTGCAGGGTAGGTGAATTGGCTACACTAAATTGGCCCTTAATTGGGGAAAAAGAATTGGGTCCTCTTAAATTTAAAAAAAAAAAAATTCTTCAAGGTTGCCACTGACCTTTTACAGGGTCAACCCATTACCACTTAAAAAGCCGACCTGTGATTTATAACTAGTGCTGATCTGTATTTATTAAATCAGCGATGTTTTATAATCGAGCAAATAATTCTTGCTGTAAGAGCTATTTTCCACTTGAAAGCCAGTATTTTCACTGCTTCTAGGGACTTGTTACAGTTCTTGGGCAACAGATTGCATTATACATACTAAATGTGGAAAAATTACATGTGGTATTGCACCGAGCATATGTCTGTTCCTTTTTATAATTTATTGTTTTGTATTGGGTCTTCCTATTAGGATACTCTGGAGCATTATTCATCACAAAGTGAACAATGAACACCCCTTGGGCTAATTAATGCTTGTGTTTTTAATGTTTTGTTTGTTTGACTGTAATGTTTTAATTGGAAACTTAATATCTGCATTGCCTGAAGTTGACATTTTTGACCCCAAAATATTTCTATTAAATATTTTAATACTTTCACACAAGTCCAAAGATGTGCAGGTTAGGTGGATTAACCATGTTAAATTGTCCCTTAGTATCCAAACAGGTTAATTGGGGTTATAGGGTTGCGGGATAGAGCGGGGGGAGTGAGTGGGTTAGGTAGGGTGCTCTTTCAGAGGGTCGGTGCAGACTGGATGGGCCAAATGGCCTCCTTCTGCACTGAAGGATTCTAGATTTCTAAGAGAGGTCTTAAGGCTGATTTTGATTGCTGTTTCAGGCACAGCAAGATCAGGTGGGTCAGGCTTTAACACTCACTGCACACTCGCGAGAACTGTAGTACACCTGAGGTATGGCTGAAGATACATATCAAAAAGGATTCTTGTACATTAAATTTATCAGTTTGGGGAATTGTTGTATAGGGAACCACAGGTCGAAATGGAGCCCTTCCATTTCCTTTTATAGGTTTGTCTTGGAGACACAATAATGTATGTTGATTCTGCCCCTCCAGTTGTTGAGATACTATTGGGTAACAAAGTTGCTTTCAAAGTCTGGAACCAGGTATTTGTGGTTGACGGAACAATTTAAATGGGTAACTTTCTTGTGACTGATCATTGATCAGCTTTGCCTATATATCTTAAGTTGAGATTTAGTAAAGTTGGGCTTTTGTGTGATTAGTTTGATTGCAGCCTAAATAGAAGTCAACATGATTTAAAACAACATTTTATATGTTTAAAACCTGACATGGCGGAATGCATGTGCAGTTAGTTTAATACTGGAGTTTTAAACAAATAACCTGAGGCAATGCAATGGTGCAGCATTTTGTGGTACCAATGACAAATTACTGCAATGGTGAAATATAGGTTTTATTCCGAAGACCATTATTATTTCTCTATAGTCATTGACCTGCCAGATGGATGTTAGATTTTCCCAATACCAGCAGGTAGAACCGGAGGAATTGTTGATTCCAGGCTGCAATTGTTTGTCTCCGTGCCTGATTCAAAGTTATAGAGATGGAAACCTGGGAGTTTGATTTCTCAAAAGCATAATTCACAATGAGCAAATTGTGATCAGGGGACTAAGTGGAACACATTTCAAAGTTATGGGAAATGTTAGAAAGTTGATGCAGCCTGTGTTTACACATTCTGCTCAATCTTTGAATGGTGATATTTTCGTCATGGTTTCTTTTTGTTTTTAAGAAATAGAACACAAATTCTTCAATGGCACAACTGCTTTGGCAGAAATTGATGTAACATAGCTGGGAGCACTGGTCTTTCCACAATAAATGGGCCATTAGTTATTTGTAAATATGAGTACAAATGCCGTGGAGTGCCTGTTTCGGCACCCAAGAATTGTGGGTCTGGTGACTTCATGACACCGCAGACGTGTGCCCTCTACAATTTGCTCAGGATCATCAACTGAGTGCTACTAGAAAGCGTTCCACCTTGAGTGCCATTGGAACTGATAGTTTCACTCTGTGTATGCAGCATTCAAGACTCTGGCTCTTTAATTGAGAGGCTCCAAAACTGACCACTGCTGTAAAATAGAATTGAAAATCTGGTACAATTGAATGTGCAAACACTAAGTCCCTTCTTATTTTACATTATTTTTGCTAATCTGCTCCCATTACTACCCCTGCATCTGGAACAGTTGTCATTGGCGTACAGCTGCTTACAGGGTAAACATGCTAAACCATTGGCAGGTGTAGCAAGATTAAATCTCATTTGATATTTTTCCAGCTTACTACTTTAAGAGGTTCTATACTGGAAGATGCAGTTCCTTCAACAGCTAAGCATGGCACAGCCAGAGGTATACCTCTGAAGGAAGTACTTGAATTTGCCGTACCAGAGCTCAGTGTTCTTTGTCTTAGACTGGGCCTGAACACCCCCAAAGTCACAGAGCAGCTTATGAAATTGGATGAACAAGGGGTGAGTATTCTTCTCATTAATCCTACTTTCTTTAGAATGTTATTCTTTTAATCAATGACATGGATGGGGGTTTTGGCTCAAGTGAGTTGGACAAGTATGTGCTGATTATAATGACCAGTTAGAGGTAGCTGCTTAAAGATGTTTGGAAGCATCATGTTTCACAATGTGTCTTTCACTGAATTCTTCAACGCAGCTTTCTTATTCACATCATTTGGAAAGAAGGTAGCAGTCACTGTTTAAGCAAATGTAAATGGGGGAAGATCATTGTTAGATATTCAAAGAACTACTGATGGCAAGACTCCCATATTCAAAGTATAAAGTCTGTTTTTTGTTAATAAAGTGTATGCATTTAATTTATGCAGATTGAATTCTGTGATCCAGAACTCTTTCTGCTTTCAAATTATTTTGTCTCCAACAGTAAATACTCTTTCAAGCTAACTAGATTTTTCTTTGGGAGCAGGAAGTAGAAATTGGAATGAATGTGGAAACATCAAGGAAATAGAGCATGTGTTAGATTCGAGCATGCTGGTGCACTTGCTCTCCTGTAAAGATTTTGTGATCAGTCAGACTTTTAGTCTCCGGTCACATTGACATTTGTACAGGATAATAACAATCAAATCAGGAATTTGATGTCATATTTGTTCATGCAGAATATCGCAGTGGTGAAAGATTTCACTATAAAGTCATAACAGCAGGAAAAACTAGCATTATGTCAAGGTTTCTTGGTGGTGGTGTGCTACAGCTCTCATGTCCGTTGCAGTCTGGAGCTATGGATAGTGATGGCAGAGGTCGATGGTGGACGTTTCATCACGTAGCCAACCAGGAATATATCCTGCTCTTACTGCCTGCCATTGGCCTGTGTTGGAAGGATTTGCAGATCAATAATCAACTTGTTTGGCCACGTTATGAACACATCTTCCTTGGCCATTAAGTCTTGGGTGGGACTCAAACCCCGAGTTTCTGACTCAGGCAGGGGCTCTACCCATTGTGCCACACGATCTCTTGCACCTCTTGCACCAGGGAAGGAAATCCCTGTTATGAAAGGAGTACTGGATAGGCATTACTTATGAACAATGCAACCTTATTGGATGTCTTTAACAATTCCATGTTTCTATATATTATTTATATTGGTTGTAGGATGAAATTTGGTTACAACCCAACTTTTACTATCTAGATGTTTAGTTATTGGCTGCCCAATAACTACAGTCACCAGTAAAACAAAGCTTTGCATATGAAATGGTTTGTGACATATTAAAGTTTCTGGCTTTCCTGCATTAGTGCTGTAGTTTACATGTGTCTCCAATAACCACACCATCTGCTCTCAACTTACGACATGAATTCAAGCTCCTTTTTGCTGTTTGAGAATATACTAGTGGCTATTATTATGACCCCCCCCCCCCACCGGGCTAGTGTACGATCAATTCCAGCTCCACTTGACCCGGAGTCGTAACACAATTGAAATTAACAAATGATTCTCAGAAAAATACCCAAATGTTTGGCCCTTGGCTGCCCAATAACTACAGTCACCAGGTTTATAAATTTAAGCACAATTAATTTTATAGCAATAACTAGAATTCAATGTACTTAAAATACAACTGATTAACTATTATCTTATTCCTAATGCTCCCTCTTTAACTTGCCCCCACCCTTTATATTTATGTATAAATATACACACAAACAAGACAGGTTACAAAACAGAGGGGAAAAGAGAGGTGTAAGAATAATGATGGAAAATAAAAAAGATAAGAATCTTTGTTTCAGATGGTTGTCTTCTGGCACACTTTCCTTAAATTCGAGGTTTCTACTTTCAGTCTGTAATGGTTTTCAGTGTAGATTCATCCAGTTTCTCTGTAGGTTCAAAAATCCTATGCAGCTTTTCTGGAGCAAGAGAGAGAAAGACTCGCACAGCTTCTTCTCTGAGCTTCCAGGACCTGACCGTTTGTTCCTTAGTTTTCTGAAAACCATCCCACTTGGGTAGGACCCAGTTAACAAGCAATTCATTGGCCACCAGTCAACCAATTGAACGGAGTCCTTCTGATCTCTCGGGTGCCGAAGAATCTGAGTTCTGCTGTTCACAAGTGGGCAGTGTACTATTTTGTAACCTTTGAGTTACTCACTTCCTCTGCTCGACTTAAAAGCATAATCCCATTAAAGATCCATGGATCAAAAATGATAACGGCAAAATAAAATAAATGGAAAATAAGGGAGTCAACAGGAATGGCTCTTATAGTTCATGGGTTTTTGAATATCTAACAGTTATATTAATGTTCCTTAAGGAAGCAAATATGTTAGGGACGTCACAATGGCACAGTGGTTAGCGCTGCTGCTTCTTAGCTTCAGGGTCCTGGGTTCGATTCCGACATTGGGTCACTGTCTGCGTGGAGTTTGCACTTTCTCCCCATGTCTGCGTGGGTTTCCTCCGGGTGCTCTGGTTTCCTCCCACAGTCCAAAGATGTACAGGTTAGCCATGCTAAATTGCCCTTTTGGGTGGAGTTGTAGGAATTGGGCCTGGGTGGGGTGCTCTTTTGAAGGATCGGTGCAGATTTTGAGCCAAATGGTGTCCTCCTGCACAGAGGGGATTCTAGGATTACCAGTTCTGGCCTCTGGATCCAGCCCTAAATCAAAATGGTTGACTGATAACTGACCTCGTGTCGACTTGCAAACACTCAAATTGTGTTATATTCTCCGAGCAACTAGGGATGAAGAATAAGAGCAGGCTGTGCTAGATTTCCATAAAAAGATTTTCTTCAAGGATCTTTGTAGAGGATGCAAGGTTTCAAATAGAGTGGTCCACTTGAGTCTTTGTGGCTGTACTTCATTGTTTTGAAAGCTAGGATCACCATGCCGGTTTACCAATGTACTGAGGTATTTGTTTTTGTGATCACCACTGGGATGGAGAGGCCCATTGTTGTAACGTAATCCATCTGTCTTTCTATTTGAACAGCTTAGCTTCCAGCACAAAGTAGGGGTAATGTATTGTAAAGCTGGACAGAGCACAGAGGAAGAGATGTACAATAATGAAGTGGCTGGCCCTGCATTTGAAGAATTTCTCCAATTGCTGGGAGACAAAGTGCGCCTCAAGGGCTTCGACAGATATCGAGCCCAGCTCGACACCAAAAGTAAGGCCTTAGATCTGCATAGAGTTTTGTAAATGTATGCAAATAGACAGCCTGGAATAATTATAAGATCCTCTCCTCACTCTCAATTTTCTCCCTTTCTTTACCCCCACCCTTCTTCCTCGTGTGAAAGCAGACGGCCAATAAAATGTGGGTATTGTTCAGCTCTGTGTCATACCCTACCTGCTGCTCGTTTGTAATCCAAGTTCCGGCCTTGGGTGACTGTATGGAGTTTGCACCTTCTCCCCGTGTCTGCGTGGGTTTCCTCCGGGTGCTCTGGTTTCCTCCCACAATCCAAAGATGTGCAGGTTAGGTGGATTGGCCATGATAAATTGCTGCTTAGTGTCTGAAGGTTAGGTGAGGTTATGGTGGTAGGGCCGGGTTGTGGGCTTTAGGTGAGGGTGGTCTTTCGGAGGGTCGCTGCAGACCCGGTGGGCCGAATGGCTTAATTCTGCACTGTAGGAATTTATTATTCCATGATTCTACGTGAATGTCATTGGGCTACTTGGGTTTAAAAAATAATCAAACCTTTTAAACCCTAGAAATTAATCATCTGTGTGGTGTTCAGTAGCAGCCAATGAATGGTCATCATGAACACTCTTTCCATGAATGATATCAGCAGAATGCATGTCCGTGAAATGTAAACTCATCAAGGGTACATGTTACACCAGTGCATCACTAAAGCTTTTTCAAGGCTTAGCTTCACCACCTTGCCTTTAAAAGTTCACTTTTACTGATGACATTTGTAGAATTGTTTTTGGAATCACTCTTCATATTTCCCCTTGATTTCTTAATTTTTTCTTCACTTTTCTAATTTCTCTTTTTTTATGGACTCATGGGTTCTTGTTCAATGTTAGTTTATTTATAGCCTCTTATTCACAGCATTTTCCAAATAATATTTTAAGAACAGCATGGTTGCTCTGACGTCTTATGTAGCAATTTGTCTTTGCTCATCAACTCTTGCTTGCAGAGGAAGTTTAGGAATTCCTTTCACTTATGCCTGTGAGAATGTCCCCCCCTCTGTGCGTTTCCCCCCCCCCCATGTTTGTGAGTCTATCCTCCCCTTGTGTGTGTGTGTTTGTCCGTCCTCCCTGTTTGTGTGTGTCAGTCTTCCCCCTTTCTGTATGTGTGTGTGTCCATCCGCCTTTGTGTGTGTGTGTGTGTCCATCCGCCTTTGTGTGTGTGTGTGTCCATCCACCTTTGTGTGTGTCCATCCACCTTTGTGTGTGTCCGTCCACCTTTGTGTGTGTGTCCGTCCACCTTTCTGTGTGTGTGTGTCCGTCCACCTTTCTGTGTGTGTGTCCGTCCACCTTTCTGTGTGTGTGTCCGTCCACGTGTGTGTGTGTGTTTGTACGTGTGTGTGTACCTTTCTGTGTGTGTGTGTGTGTGTGTGTGTTTGTACGTGTGTGTGTACCTTTCTGTGTGTGTGTGTGTGTGTGTGTGTGTGTGTACCTTTCTGTGTGTCCACCTTTCTGTTTGTGTGTGTGTCTCCACCTTTCTGTTTGTGTGTGTGTCTCCACCTTTCTGTTTGTGTGTGTGTCTCCACCTTTCTGTTTGTGTGTGTCTCCACCTTTCTGTTTGTGTGTGTGTGTCCACCTTTCTGTGTGTGTCCGTCCACCTTTCTGTGTGTGTGTCCGTCCACCTTTCTGTGTGTGTGTGCCCACCTTTCTGTGTGTGTGTGTCCGTCCACCTTTCTGTGTGTGTGTGTCCGTCCACCTTTCTGTGTGTGTGTGTCCGTCCACCTTTCTGTGTGTGTGTGTCCGTCCACCTTTCTGTGTGTGTGTGTCCGTCCACCTTTCTGTGTGTGTGTGTCCGTCCACCTTTCTGTGTGTGTGTGTCCGTCCACCTTTCTGTGTGTGTGTGTCCGTCCACCTTTCTCTCTCTCTCTGTGTGTGTGTGTGTGTGTGTGTGTGTGTGTGTGTGTGTGTGTGTGTGTGTGTGTGTGTGTGTGTGTGTGTGTGTGTGTCCGTCCGTCCGTCCACCTTTCTGTATGTGCGTGTGTGTACCTTTCTGTGTGCGCGTGTGTGTACCTTTCTGTGTGTGTGTGTGTCCACCTTTCTGTATGTGTGTGTCCATCCACCTTTTTTTTAAAATAATATTTTATTGAAAATTTTTGGTCAACCAACACAGTACATTGTGCATCCTTTACACAACATTGTAACAATACAGATAATAATGACCTTTTTTAAATTTAAACAAAAACAACAACAAATAAATAAATATTAAATAACAAAAAATAAAAACTAGCCCTAATTGGCAACTGCCTTGTCTCAGGCCACCCCCCCCCCCCCTCATCCCCCCCCCCATCCCCCCCCCCCCCCCCCCCCCCCCAAGTCCTGGGCCGCTGCTGCTGCCTTTTTTGTTCTTCCCTATCTATCTTTCCGCAAGATATTCGACGAACGGTTGCCACCGCCTAGTAAACCCTTGAGCCGACCCCCTTAGGACGAACTTAATCCGCTCTAACTTTATGAACCCCGCCATATCATTTATCCAGGTCTCCACCCCCGGGGGCTTGGCTTCTTTCCACATTAGCAATATTCTGCGCCGGGCTACTAGGGACGCAAAGGCCAAAACATCGGCCTCTCTCGCCTCCTGCACTCCCGGCTCTTGTGCAACCCCAAATATAGCCAACCCCCAGCTTGGTTCGACCCGGACTCCTACTACTTTCGAAAGCACCTTTGTCACCCCCATCCAAAACCCCTGTAGTGCCGGGCATGACCAAAACATATGGGTATGATTCGCTGGGCTTCTCGAGCACCTCGCACACCTATCCTCCACCCCAAAATATTTACTGAGCCGTGTTCCAGTCATATGTGCCCTGTGTAATACCTTAAACTGAATCAGGCTTAGCCTGGCGCACGAGGACGACGAGTTTACCCTGTTTAGGGCATCTGCCCACATCCCCTCCTCAATCTCCTCCCCTAGCTCTTCTTCCCATTTCCCTTTTAGTTCGTCCATCATAGTCTCCCCTTCCTCTCTCATTTCCCTATATATATCCGGCACCTTACCGCCCCCCACCCATTTCTTTGAGATGACTCTGTCCTGCACCTCTTGTGTCGGGAGCTGCGGGAATTCCCTCACCTGCTGCCTCGCAAAAGCCCTCAATTGCATGTACCTGAATGCATTCCCTTGGGGCAACCCATATTTCTCGGTCAGCGCTCCCAGACTCGCAAACTTCCCATCCACAAATAGATCTTTCAATTGCGTTATACCTGCTCTTTGCCACATTCCATATCCCCCATCCATTCCCCCCGGGGCAAACCTATGGTTGTTTCTTATCGGGGACCCCCCCAGTGCTCCGGTCTTTCCCCTATGTCGTCTCCACTGTCCCCAAATCTTCAGTGTAGCTACCACCACCGGACTCGTGGTATAGTTCCTTGGTGAGAACGGCAATGGGGCTGTCACCATAGCCTGCAGGCTGGTCCCCCTACAGGACGCCCTCTCTAATCTCTTCCACGCCGCTCCTTCCTCCTCTCCCATCCACTTACTCACCATTGAAATATTAGCGGCCCAATAATACTCACTTAGGCTCGGTAGTGCCAGCCCCCCCCTATCCCTACTACGCTGTAAGAATCCCTTCCTCACTCTCGGAGTCTTCCCGGCCCAAACAAAACCCATAATACTCTTTTCTATCCTTTTGAAAAAAGCCTTCGTGATCACCACCGGGAGACACTGAAACACAAAAAGGAATCTCGGGAGGACCACCATCTTAACTGCCTGCACCCTCCCTGCCATTGACAATGCTACCATGTCCCATCTCTTGAAATCTTCCTCCATCTGTTCCACCAACCGCGTCAAATTTAGCCTGTGCAATGTGCCCCAATTCTTAGCTATCTGGATCCCCAGGTAACGAAAGTCTCTTGTTACCTTCCTCAACGGTAGGTCTTCTATTTCTCTACTCTGCTCCCCTGGATGCACCACAAACAGCTCACTCTTTCCCATATTCAATTTATACCCTGAAAAATCCCCAAACTCCCCAAGTATCTGCATTATTTCTGTCATCCCCTCCGCTGGATCCGCCACATATAGTAGCAGATCATCCGCATATAAAGATACCCGGTGTTCTTCTCCTCCCCTAAGTATTCCCCTCCATCCCTTGGAACCTCTCAGCGCTATCGCCAGGGGCTCAATCGCCAGTGCAAACAGTAATGGGGACAGAGGACATCCCTGCCTTGTCCCTCTATGGAGCCGAAAATATGCCGATCCCCGTCCATTCGTGACCACACTCGCCACTGGGGCCCTATACAACAGCTGCACCCATCTAACATACCCCTCTCCGAACCCAAATCTCCTCAACACCTCCCACAGATAATCCCACTCCACTCTATCAAATGCTTTCTCGGCATCCATCGCCACTACTATCTCCGTTTCACCCTCTGGTGGGGCCATCATCATTACCCCTAACAACCTCCGTATGTTCGTGTTCAGCTGTCTCCCCTTCACAAACCCAGTTTGGTCCTCATGAACCACCCCCGGGACACATTCCTCTATTCTCATTGCCATTACCTTGGCCAAGACCTTGGCATCTACATTGAGGAGGGAGATTGGTCTGTAGGACCCGCATTGTAGCGGATCCTTTTCCTTCTTTAAAAGAAGCGATATCGTTGCTTCTGACATAGTCGGGGGCAGTTGTCCCCTTTCCTTTGCCTCGTTGAAGGTCCTCGTCAGTAGCGGGGCGAGCAAGTCCAAATATTTTCTGTAAAATTCAACTGGGAATCCGTCCGGTCCCGGGGCCTTTCCTGTCTGCATGTTCCTAATTCCTTTCACCACTTCTTCTACCGTGATCTGTGCTCCCAATCCCATCCTTCCCTGCTCTTCCACCTTGGGAATTTCCAGCCGATCCAAAAACTCCATCATTCTCTCCCTCCCATCCGGGGGTTGAGCTTCATACAATTTTTTATAAAATGTCTTAAACACTTCATTCACTCTCTCCGCTCCCCGCTCCGTCTCTCCATCTTCGTCTCTCACCCCCCCTATTTCCCTCGCTGCTCCCCTTTTCCTCAATTGGTGTGCCAGCAATCTGCTCGCCTTCTCTCCATATTCATACTGTACACCCTGCGCCTTCCTCCATTGTGCCTCTGCAGTGCCTGTGGTCAGCAAGTCAAATTCCACATGCAGCCTTTGCCTTTCCCTATACAGTCCCTCCTCCGGTGCTTCCGCATACTGTCTGTCCACCCTCAAAAGTTCTTGCAACAACCGCTCCCGTTCCTTACTCTCCTGTTTCCCTTTATGTGTCCTTATTGATATCAGCTCCCCCCTAACCACCGCCTTCAACGCCTCCCAGACCACTCCCACCTGAACCTCCCCATTGTCATTGAGTTCCAAGTACTTTTCAATGCATCCCCTCACCCTTAAGCACACCTCCTCATCCGCCATTAGTCCCATATCCATTCTCCAGGGTGGACGCCCTCTTGTTTCCTCCCCTATCTCCAAGTCTACCCAGTGTGGGGCATGATCCGAAATGGCTATAGCCGTATATTCCGTTCCCCTCACCCTCGGGATCAATGCCCTACCCAACACAAAAAAGTCTATGCGTGAATAGACTTTATGGACATAGGAGAAAAACGAGAACTCCTTACTCCTAGGTCTACTGAATCTCCACGGGTCCACCCCTCCCATCTGCTCCATAAAATCCTTAAGCACCTTGGCTGCTGCCGGCCTCCTACCAGTCCTGGACTTCGACCTATCCAGCCTTGGTTCCAACACCGTGTTAAAGTCTCCCCCCATTATCAGCTTTCCGGTCTCTAGGTCTGGGATGCGTCCTAGCATTCGCCTCATAAAATTGGCATCGTCCCAATTCGGGGCATACACGTTTACCAACACCACCATCTCTCCCTGTAATTTGCCACTCACCATCACGTATCTGCCCCCGTTATCCGCCACTATAGTCTTTGCCTCGAACATTACCCGCTTCCCCACTAATATAGCCACCCCCCTGTTTTTCGCATCCAGCCCCGAATGGAACACCTGCCCTACCCATCCTTTGCGCAACCCAACCTGATCTATCAGTTTCAGGTGCGTTTCCTGTAACATGACCACATCTGCTTTAAGTTTCTTAAGGTGTGCGAGTACTCGTGCCCTCTTTATCGGCCCGTTAAGCCCCCTCACGTTCCACGTGATCAGCCGAGTTGGGGGGCTTCCCACTCCCCCCCCTTGCCGGTTAGCCATCATCTTTTTCCAGCTTCTCGCCCAGTTCCCACGCGGCTGTATTTCTCCCAGACGGTGCCCCCCCGCCCATCCTTTCCCGCACCCACTCCCCCCTTTCCCCAGCAGCAGCAACCCAGTAATTCCCCCCTCCCCCCCCCCCCCCCCCCCGCTAGACCCCCCGCTAGCGTAATTACTCCCCCCATGTTGCTCCCAGAAGTCAGCAAACTCTGGCTGACCTCGGCTTCCCCCCCGTGATCACGGCTCGCCCCGTGCGGCGCCCCCTCCTTCCTGCTTCTCTATTCCCGCCATAATTATCATAGCGCGGGAACCAAGCCCGCGCCTCTCCCTCGGCCCCGCCTCCCATGGCCAACGCCCCATCGCCTCTCCCTCCCCACCTCCCCTCATCACCACCTGTGGGAGAAAGAAAAGTTACCATACCGCAGGATTAATCATACAATCCCTCTTCGCCCCCCCCCCCCCCCCCCCCCCCCACTCGTCCCACCACTTTGTCCAAACGTTCATTTTCGTAGTCCAATCATTCCAATTTTTCTTCTACAATAAAAGTCCACGCTTCATCCGCCGTCTCAAAGTAGTGGTGCCTCCCTTGATATGTGACCCACAGTCTTGCCGGTTGCAGCATTCCAAACTTTATCTTTTTTTTGTGAAGTACCGCTTTGGCCCGATTAAAGCTCGCCCTCCTTCTCGCCACCTCCGCACTCCAATCTTGATAGACGCGGATCACCGCGTTCTCCCATTTTCTACACCGAGTTTTCTTCGCCCATCTAAGGACCATTTCTCTATCCTTAAAACGGAGAAATCTCACCACTATGGCTCTGGGAGCTTCTCCTGCTCTCGGTCCTCGCACCATAACTCGGTATGCTCCCTCCACCTCCAACGGACCCGTCGGGGCCTCCACTCCCATTAACGAGTGCAGCATCGTGCTCACATATGCCCCGACGTCCGCCCCCTCCACACCTTCAGGAAGGCCAAGAATCCTCAAGTTGTTCCTCCTTGCATTATTTTCCAGTGCCTCCAACCTCTCCACAGATCGTTTCTGGTGTGCCTCCTGTATCTCCGACTTCACCACCAGGCCCTGTATGTCGTTTTCATTCTCTGCTGCTTTCGCCTTCACGACCCGAAGCTCCTGCTCCTGGGTCTTTTGTTCCTCTTTCAGCCCTTCAATCGCCTGTAATATCGGGGCCAACAACTCTTTCTTCATTACCTTTTTTATCTCCTCCACGCAGCGTTTCAAAAACTCTTGTTGTTCAGGGCCCCATATGAAACTGCCACCTTCCGACGCCATCTTGGTTTCTGCTTGCCTTCCTTGCCGTTGTTCCAAAGGATCCGCTGCAATCCGGCCACTTTCCTCTCCTTTTTCCATCCGTGTCCAGGGGGAACACCCTTCTGGTTTACCGCACGGTGTTTTCAGCCGTTAAAATTGCCGTTGGGGCTCCTATCAAGAGCCCAAAAGTCCGTTTCACAGGGAGCTGCCGATACGTGTGACTCAGCTGGTCATCGCCGCACCCGGAAGTCCGTCCATCCACCTTTCTGTGTGTGTCCATCCACCTTTCTGTGTGTGTCCATCCACCTTTGTGTGTGTCCATCCACCTTTGTGTGTCCGTCCACCTTTCTGTGTGTGTGTCCGTCCACCTTTCTCTGTGTGTGTGTGTGTGTGTGTGTGTGTGTGTGTGTGTGTGTGTGTGTGTGTGTGTGTGTGTGTGTGTGTGTGTGTGTGTGTCCGTGTGTGTGTCCGTCCACCTTTCTGTATGTGCGTGTGTGTACCTTTCTGTGTGCGCGTGTGTGTACCTTTCTGTGTGCGTGTGTGCACCTTCTCTGTGTGTGTGTGTGTGTGTCCACCTTTCTGTATGTGTGTGTCCACCTTTCTGTGTGTGTGTCCATCCACCTTTGTGTGTGTCCATCCACCTTTGTGTGTGTCCATCCACCTTTGTGTGTGTCCATCCACCTTTGTGTGTGTGTCCGTCCACCTTTGTGTGTGTGTCCGTCCACCTTTGTGTGTGTGTCCGTCCACCTTTGTGTGTGTGTCCGTCCACCTTTGTGTGTGTGTGTCCGTCCACCTTTGTGTGTGTGTGTGTGTCCGTCCACCTTTGTGTGTGTGTCCGTCCACCTTTCTGTGTGTGTGTCCGTCCACCTTTCTGTGTGTGTGTGTGTGTGTGTGTGTGTGTGTGTGTGTGTGTGTGTGTGTGTGTGTGTGTGTACCTTTCGGTGTGTCCACCTTTCTGTGTGTGTGTCCACCTTTCTGTGTGTGTGTGTGTCCACCTTTCTGTGTGTGTGTGTGTCCACCTTTCTGTATGTTTGTGTGTGTCTCCACCTTTCTGTTTGTGTGTGTGTCTCCACCTTTCTGTTTGTGTGTGTGTCTCCACCTTTCTGTTTGTGTGTGTGTGTCTCCACCTTTCTGTTTGTGTGTGTGTGTGTCTCCACCTTTCTGTTTGTGTGCGTGTGTCCACCTTTCTGTGTGCGTGTGTCCACCTTTCTGTGTGTGTGTGTGTGTGTACCTTTCTGTGTGTGTGTGTCCACCTTTCTGTGTGTGTGTGTCCGTCCACCTTTCTCTGTGTGTGTGTGTGTGTGTGTACCTTTCTGTGTGTGTGTGTCCACCTTTCTGTGTGTGTGTCCGTCCACCTTTCTGTGTGTGTGTGTCCACCTTTCTGTGTGTGTGTGTCCGTCCACCTTTCTGTGTGTGTGTGTCCGTCCACCTTTCTGTGTGTGTGTGTCCGTCCACCTTTCTGTGTGTGTGTGTCCGTCCACCTTTCTGTGTGTGTGTGTCCGTCCACCTTTCTGTGTGTGTGTGTCCGTCCACCTTTCTGTGTGTGTGTGTCCGTCCACCTTTCTGTGTGCGCGTGTGTGTACCTTTCTGTGTGTGTGTGTGCACCTTTCTGTGTGTGTGTGTGTCCACCTTTCTGTATGTGTGTGTCCACCTTTCTGTGTGTGTGCGTCCACCTTCGTGTGTGTCCATCCACCTTTGTGTGTGTGTCCGTCCTCCTTTCTCTCTCTCTGTGTGTGTGTGTGTGTGTGTGTGTGTGTGTCCGTCCGTCCGTCCGTCCGTCCGTCCGTCCGTCCACCTTTCTGTATGTGCGTGTGTGTACCTTTCTGTGTGCGCGTGTGTGTACCTTTCTGTGTGCGTGTGTCCACCTTTCTGTGTGTGTGTGTGTCCACCTTTCTGTGTGTGTGTGTGTCCACCTTTCTGTGTGTGTGTCCGTCCACCTTTCTGTGTGTGTGTCCGTCCACCTTTCTGTGTGTGTTTGTACCTTTCTGTGTGTGTGTGTGTGTACCTTTCGGTGTGTCCACCTTTCTGTGTGTGTGTCCACCTTTCTGTATGTTTGTGTGTGTCTCCACCTTTCTGTATGTTTGTGTGTGTCTCCACCTTTCTGTTTGTGTGTGTGTCTCCACCTTTCTGTTTGTGTGTGTGTCTCCACCTTTCTGTGTGTGTGTGTCCACCTTTCTGTGTGTGTGTGTCCGTCCACCTTTCTCTGTGTGTGTGTGTGTACCTTTCTGTGTGTGGGTGTCCGTCCACCTTTCTGTGTGTGGGTGTCCGTCCACCTTTCTGTGTGTGTGTGTCCGTCCACCTTTCTGTGTGTGTGTGTCCGTCCACCTTTCTGTGTGTGTGTGTCTGTCCACCTTTCTGTGTGTGTGTGTCCGTCCACCTTTCTGTGTGTGTGTGTACCTTTCTGTGTGTGCGTGTGTGTACCTTTCTGTGGGTGTGTGTGTGCACCTTTCTGTGTGTGTGTGTGTGTGTGTGTCCACCTTTCTGTGTGTGTGTGTCCACCTTTCTGTATGTGTGTGTCACAACTTTCTGTGTGTGTGTGTGTGTGTGTGTCCACCTTTCTGTGTGTGTGTGTCCGTCCACCTTTTTGTGTGTGTGTGTGTGTGTGTGTGTGTCCGTCCACCTTTTTGTGTGTGTCCGTCCACCTTTGTGTGTGTGTGTGTCCGTCCACCTTTTTGTGTGTGTGTGTGTGTCCGTCCACCTTTTTGTGTGTGTGTGTGTCCGTCCACCTTTTTGTGTGTGTGTGTGTCCGTCCACCTTTTTTGTGTGTGTGTCCGTCCACCTTTTTGTGTGTGTGTGTGTGTGTCTGTCCACCTTTCTGTGTGTGTGTGTGTCCACCTTTCTGTGTGTGTCCACCTTTCTGTGTGTGTGTGTCCACCTTTCTGTGTGTGTGTGTCCACCTTTCTGTGTGTGTGTGTCCACCTTTCTGTGTGTGTGT